>NC_068362.1:95061345-95361345 GCF_020536995.1 Dreissena polymorpha
TGCATCTGCTACTGATGATGCTGCTACTGCTGCTTCTGCTTCTACTGCAGCTACTACTACTACTACTACAACTACTAATACTGCTACTGCTGCTGCTACTGCCGCTACTGCTGCTACTGGTACTGCTTGTACTGCAGCTACTACCTCTACTACAACAACTACTACTACTGCTACTGCTGCTGCCGCTACTGCTTGTACTGATGCTGCTGCTACTGATGCTGCTTCTACTGCTGCTTCTGCTTCTACTGCAGCTACTACTTCTACTACTACAACTACTAATATTGCTACTGCAGCTGCTACTGCCGCTACTGCATCTTCACTGCTACTGCTTATATTACTACTACTGATCCTGCTACTACTACAACTATTACTACCACTACCACCAGTCCTACTACCACTTCCACTACTTCCAGTCTTACTACCACTATCGCTACTACTACTACTACTACTACTACTTCTACTACTACTACTACTACTACTACTACTACTACTACTTCTACTACTACTACTACTGCTACTACTACTTCTACTATTACTACTACTACTACTACTACTACTACTACTACTACTACTACTACTCTACTACTGCAGCTACTTCTGCTACTACGGCTACTGCTGCTACTCCTTCTACTGCTGTTACTCCTGCTACTGCTGCTACTACTGTCGCTACTGCTGCTACTGCTGTTGCTGCTTCTGCTGCTGCTGCTACTGCTGCTGCTGCTACTGATGCTGCTGCTACTGCTTCTACTGCAGCTACTACTACTACTACAACAACTACTCATACACTTACTACTGCTACTGCTGCTACTGCTACTACTGCTGTAGCTGCTGCTACTGCTGCTTCTGCTACTGCTGCTGCTACTGCTATTGCTGCTGCTACTGCTGCTGCTGCTGCTCCTGCTATTGCTGCTACTAGATGCCGCTATATTTACTTAAGCTGAAAAAGTTACTATAACACCTTGCTTGCAGATGAAAAAAATACTCCCACACCGGTCGACAAGCGACAATTGCGCGATATTGGCTCGATATATCGTATTGAGCGTCGAGAGAAAGTCGTGTGTCGACCTAGGGGTTTTTAGGTCGACAAGCGACAATTGCGCGATATTGGCTCGATATATCGTATTGAGCGTCGAGAGAATGTCGTGCGTCGAGAGAATGTCGTGTGATTTTTGGTCGTCAGGCGACATTCTCGCGATATATCATATTGAATGTCGCGCGTCGTATCGTGCGTCGAGAGAATGTCGAGAGAATGTCGAGTGTCGCGCTCGAAGGTCGACACACGACATTCTTGCGACATTCAAGCGACATTCTCTTAACGCTCAATACGACGCGCGACAAATCAGTCGACAGTCAAGATTTTCTGCGATTTTTTTTTCTAAAACCCAGCGCGATATGCGACACTCAAATATTGATTGTCGCATGATTGTCGCGCGTCGTATTGAGCGTCGAGAGAATGTCGTTTAAATGTCGTGTGTCGACCTTGAAGGTCGACACGCGACACTCAACTTGGCCCTATCCGGATTCCGTACAAACATAGTGCTGGTATCTAAATGCTGTACACGCTACGCATGGCCGAGCATTCAAAACACCCCTGTCACTTTATCAATGAAATTTCTCACTTACTATCGACCAATCAAAAGTTAATATCCCCTACCGCATGTGGGCCAACTGAAGGATACACATATTTGTAAACACGATCCTTGTAGTGCGCAACAAACCAACAATGATGCACATCAGAGTTATAAATATATTCTAGCATACTAGAATATCAACTATTACTTCCCGCATTAAAAGAAATAAAAACTTACATAATTTGCCCCATTGGCTACACTCCTATAACTTTCTTTCGATGGGAGGGTGCCAAACATGGGGTGAGCTATATTTAATATTACTCCCACGCAGTATAGTGCACAAAATAATAAAGGACCCGCGTTTCTACGATCGTTAAATGTTAAACATCTAGTACATCATCATGTGTTTCGTACTGGCTTATAATTACTGGGTAGAAAATAAAGCTGATTATATCGAAAATGATAGATATATGAGCAATATTGATTTTGTTTCTGACGCAGATATTGAGACTCAATTACCACGATCAAATAGTGACCGGGTTACGAATCGATTCGGAGACTACCATTAGATATGTGCAAAGCTACGAATTTACGTATCGTGAATGGGCGGTTACATAACGACCATAACATAGGTAAGATAACGTGCTATACACACAACGGTGAAAGCCTAGTGGATTATGTATTAACTGCGCGTTCCAATTTCAATGATATTGTAAATTTTACCGTTAACGAATTTACGGAATTCATATATATATATATATATATATATATATATATATATATATATATATATATATATATATATATATATATATATATATATATATATATATATACATATATATATATATATATATATATATATATGAATTAAAAACGATATTACATCGAATCCAACAAGTTTCCTTTTTATTTTATGCTTTTTTCACCGTTTATTTCCATTGTAATCGAGCTTAACCGGAGAATTTCGCCGGTATAATGACGTCATTTTGTGTATTGAAATGTATTGAGGCACGCCACGGGAGAAAGGGTAACTTTTTAGCGAAAGGCAAACAGCTGTTAATTATCTTCTCAAAAAAGGGGCATAGAAAAAACAGAAAATGTGTTCATGTCACTTTAAGATCGTTTGTTATTTCACTCGTGATCATAGAAAAATAATATTCTCACTACATGTACTTATTTTCAGCCAAATAATTTATTTTTCATTATTGTCTTACCCATGGCTAATATCTTGCGGCGCTATTTATCAACAGCTTGTATTTTTCCAGTTTTGAAATTTAAGTCGTAAATTAAGTCGTACGATCTTTTATGAAACGGCCACCTGAAACGTAATAAACATATTTCTCAGTTTAAAAGTGTACATCATCGAATTCTAAACACATGCCTTTATCGCAAAGGCAAAGGCATGTGCAATGTAAAAATGTATTTAAATATGGTAATGTGACCGATAAAGGATAAATACACATGATACCTGGTTTGTATTAACTTATTTAATATAACATACCCCCCCCCCTCACCTAAAGTGTAATAACGCCCTGAAATGTAATAAACTGTGTGTTGGTTTACAATTGTATATCAAATAAAATGTATATTTAAAAAAGGTAATAATATGGATGACAGACTGTGAGACAAACTCAGATTATGTGATACATCTGAATTGTTATACATGCACTTAATGGCAATATTGAAATTCCATTGTAATACATGCACTTAATGGCAATATTGGAATTCCATTGTCGCCCTGCAGTGTGATAACGTCATGAACAGAAATAAACTTATTTGGGTTTGGAATTGTAAATAATCGATTTTCTAAACTAAAATTCTTGCGAAATATTTGTAAAAATGTAATAACGCCCTGAAATTTTATAAACATGATACATAGTTTTAACTCGCATATAACCCTAAAATATTGTGAACTTTAAATGTATGGTCAATCTTATTTGATAATCATTGATAATTGAAATTATTTACTATATGAAGTTTGACTCATTAATAAACATTTATGATAGTGTGATTTCAGATCTTATCGTCATTGTTCTGCCTGATCGCTTGTACTAGATTGGCAAAATTTGTGGCACAGTGCGAACCTTATTCTGGTACCGTTCCGACGCCAAAACTGAGGATGCCTTGTTTTTCTTATAGACTATTGTATACTTTGTAAACGACAATATGCAATATAAATATAAAATATATTGTCTTAATAGTGTATGTCTTTACCATGTATAATTTATGTCTTTTAAAGTAGCAAACATTGAAAGCGGCAATCGCCCATCGACATTCAACTTAATTGTACTATGAACATCGATGGCCAAGCTCGCACATCGACATTCAGATTATATAATGGCTTAGTAAAATGGTTTTGCTTATCGTTTTTTAAAGTCATTATATACTCTGAATATCGATGTGCGAGCTGTGCCATCGATATTCAGAGTCGATATCGTCGAACGCCTATCTCCTATCGACACTCAACTTGTACTATATAGAATATCGGTGGCCCTGCTCGACATTCGACATTCAGATTATATAATGACTCAGAAAAATGACTCAGCTCGCCTATCGTTAAACAACGAACATAATCTGATAAACACTAAAGATGGAATGACAGAAAAAAATTCAACAAATAAATTACATTTTAGGGCGCTATAACACTTAAGTGCGCCAGACATGTAAAAATGAAAAAGCTACATTTGGAGGAAACGAAT
Organism: Dreissena polymorpha; assembly: GCF_020536995.1. Taxonomy (NCBI): domain Eukaryota; kingdom Metazoa; phylum Mollusca; class Bivalvia; order Myida; family Dreissenidae; genus Dreissena; species Dreissena polymorpha. Next base: position 95,065,619 of record NC_068362.1, read on the forward strand.
ATATCAATAGGGTAGAATAATCCATCATTATAATAAATGGGAGACTTTTCAACAACAATTAGTGCATAACAGGTGGCACGAAGAAATGTAACCGGACCGGGAGAAACTGTGCCTTATCATCAGAAGCACAACACAACACGCTTGCAGCATTTACTCTTTTATTCATTCATAATTAAGTCTCATTATTCACATTATTACATCCTCCTATATTACCTTCCTTCCTCTCGTTCTATCATCTGCCTTTTCCGAACTCTATCCAATCCCAAACTCATTTTGTATAACTTGTTTCTAACTTATTTCCAACTGACTCTCTAACTTCTTACTTATTTCCAACTGACTCTCTAACTGTTTGTTCCTAACATCTCACTGACTTTCTCCCCTTTCAAACCCCTTTCATCCCTAATACCAAGTCACGCCCACACATTTCACTGACCAATCATATCTATCTCTCATCCACAAATCATACAGTACCTTACTTCCTTATTTCTATTAGATTGTAATTAATTAGCACCTAGTCTAAAAATCTTTATATGTTTAGTCACGGTCATTATTTATACCTAGAGCTGATAAGCATGCAGTCTGCACCGTGAGTGTGAATTCAACATGAAAAGACTTCCAAGACTGTAACCAAAACGATGTAATTAAAATTCAGAGCGACAAGCGATTGTAATAATGTAATAACTTTATTACAATTTAGTTTGTATGAGAACACCTTTTTTTGTCATTCATAGGTCGTATTGCCCTTTTAATATAAATTTTATATACGTCGTGTACATGTATGCATTATATTTTGCAATAATCTGTGTTCGAAAATGTGATCAGATGCAATGTTTAACCAAGAAATCAGTTTATTACACTTTTGTGCGTTATTACAATTCAGGTTATCAAGCAATTGTAATAATGTAATAACTTTATTACAATTGAGGTTGTAAGAGAACACCTTTTTTGTCATTCATAGGTCGTATTGCCCTTTTAATATAAATTTTATATACGTCGTGTACATGTATGCATTATATTTTGCAATAATCTGTGTTTGAAAATGCGATCAGATGCAATTTTAAACCAAGAAATAAGTTTATTACACTTTCCGGCGTTATTACAATTCAGGTTGTCACGCAAATTGTAATAATGAAATAAAATTAATTGCAATTCAGGTCGTTATTACACTTCATGTTGTAACAGTGCTGTACTTTCGTGAAGGCGCATCCTAAGCGTTTCCCTCGGACGAATAAATACCCAAGTTCTTATAGTGATGCATTTTTCGCACAAATCGAAGGCGCCTTCATGTAATGTGTCATTCTGGTGAAATTGGATTTCAACTTGACCCCATTATCAGTCGAAATAAAGCCCCAATTAGTAATCATGATTTATACGTCAGCTTTGACGGAAAATGCTGTCACGCGTAGAGCGATGGCTTCAGTTTGTCTAATTTCATTACTTTATTTGTTGATCTTTTTATGGTAAATTCTGCTATTCTTTTGTATTTTGTTTTCAAAATTATGACCGAAAGTGTTTGGAAAATGGTATGTGGTTCAGCTTTTATAAGCCTAGTTAAAAAAACGTATCTGCATTTAAAGCTAACAAACTAGATTTATGTTCTTTTATCGCTACTTTCTAAAACAGAACACGACAATTAGGTTAATTTGTTTAATTGACATCTTGATGATGCTGAATGTCGTTGACGTTAGAGATTATTTTAGACTCTAACACTACACGCGACTTGTTTTCTATAGACAAAGAAGGAAATCAATAATTCTGCAATAAACGGAGCTTAATGTTTCGAAAATAGTTCCGAATAAATAAAGAAAATATAAAATGCAGTACAATGCACGTGCTAAAAAACAAATAAATATAATGAAACAACAAATTGTATATTTGGTGATTATTGGCATAACCACGCCTACAAAGAATGTTATTTGTTAGGAAACGTAATTAAAAAAAAACATTTATAGCATGTCAGCTTTTCAGTAGCATCAATAAACGTGACGTAATTTAGTTTCTACGATTTTTGTTCTCAATGAAAGGGACGTCATTTGCAAAATATTTATGAATGAAAACGACGTGATATGTTTGTACAATTTTATTAAGTCACTAAATAGTGAACTTTGTACTAAGAAGGGCGGAGTATTGAAAAAGTATAGTTCACGTCCAAAAGCTTGAACCAAATCAATCAGAATCGTGTTAAAATCGAAATAATATTTGTCTATGATGGTTTGTTGTCGAATAACCCACAGTAAGGGGTATAGATGCGTGTTATCAAATCACTCGTGCTTCGCTCTCGTGATTTAATTCCTACGCATAGATCTATACTCCTTACTGTGGGTTATTCGGCAACAAACCATGATTACAAAATATTATTTCTTAATGAAACAACAAATAGTGTAGCGTACTGCCCCGTTTTGTACTACCCCGTATTGACTTAATTAGTTAGTCGTAACAAGTTTCAAGCAAAATAACGCCGTCATAAGTTTACAGATTTATTCTGTATAACGTACGTCGATTGTTGGATTACAACAGCGGATATATAAGACTCTGGAATATCTGGTTCGTGGAGCTAAGCAGTTATTTCTACCTATACAGAAAACGTTAATCGACTTAAAAAATGAGATGAAGAATCTGTATCTCGGATGAGTCGCCACAGGATGTAAACAAACAAGTCAAAAAATGAGACAATTCATGAAGTTGAACCGATTGAAATTTCAAGCGAAACAATTACAAGAAAGAAAGTAGAAAACCTTATCTGCAAACTGGATCGGCGATAAGAAGTTTAACTGTTCTCTTGATCATCCACCGAATAGCACCTCTTTAGTTCTTATGATACAGAAATACGACCGTTCTTCGTAAAGGCTCGAACCGGAATGATTCCAAAAGAACGCTGATCTTCCTTGGTCGATTCAGCACCCGGTCGACCCGACCTATGATCGAACGACCAACTAAGGCAAATCGACCCGGGTCGACAAGTTCTAAGAATCCAAGATGGCTGCCGTAGCGAATGTAAACAAAGCTCTGATGAGGGCTTACCATGAGCGATTTTTAGTAAAATGAGATATGACATAGAGGAAAATAACTATTAAAACTCTGTGGTGAGTTGAAATGGATACATATTACAAAAAAATGGAGAATTTGCCTATCAGGACGCCATTAAACAAAGAAACTGCTTCGCTCCTTACAAGTGTTTAGCAACAATAAAATAATTAAACGTTTATGGAAGCTTAAAATACAGTGAGGGGGGGGGGGGGTTTACTTATAAAATGCATTCTGTATAGACATAAAAAATATGCAGTCATGTATTTAAATAAAATTCCCTCACTGGTGATCATCAAAACTCTTGGAATGTTAATACATGTATTAAAAGGTAAGTGTTCATTTACTACATAAATTGTATAATTTATTAACAAATATTAATATTCCGAATATCATTGAACAAAAGGTGGGGCGCATCATTACCCCCTCCTGCAGGAAGGCTAAGCTCCTGCAGCCTTAACAAACAATGAGGAACCAACAATGATATAACTATAAACTGTTAACAAGAACAAGCAATATATAATAATTGAGATCAATTACTTTTGAGATCACAAAATCACTGTTCACTTTGAAAATGTCACCTTCCACAGTGTATTCACACACACAAGAATGTCACTTGAGGTTCCCACACACAAAATGTCACTTGAGGTTAAGCACAATATAATTGAATAAAATTAAGCACTCTTGTGTATCACAGAAATCTTACACAGTGTATTCTTACACTTAAAAATGTCACTTGAGGTTCACACACACACAAGATGTCACTTGACGTTAAACACAATATAATTGAATAAAATTAAGCACTCTTATGTATCACAGAAATCTTACACAGTGTATTCATACACTTAAAAATGTCACTTGAGGTTCACACACACAATAATGTCTCTTGAAGTTAAACACAATGTTATTAAATAAAATTGAGCACTCTTATGTATCACAGAAATCTTAACACATTTGTTTTAATTGTCCTGACACTTTGTAATAGTTTGTAAGTTAACTGTGCATGTTGTATAAATTAAATGTCCATATTTATTTTCACAGGTAAAGATCTTCAAGAAGAGTCCACAGATGGGGGGGGGGGGGGAAATACCCGTACCATGCCCCCATAAGCGACAAATGCACAGTACGGACTGACCACCCACGCCGTGATCAGCGAATACCCAGATAGCACCAACTGGTACTACGTGGGCCCGCTTCCCAGCAGGCGCGACGAATACCCACCAAGTGCCCGCGTGGATTACCAGCACTTAGTGGGCCCCTGCAATTCAAGCAGAAGGCGATCATTTCCAAGGCATAGTTACATTTTGCACGGCCTCATGTTTTCCTTGTCCCGCCTTCGACTATCAATAGCTCTCTCGATGGAAGTTACTCTGCGTTCCAAACGACGAAGCTCGTCTAGTATCCTTTCGGTGTTTCTGGCGGTGGCTTGACAGGCTTGAGCAGCTGTCTCCGATGCTCTCTGGATAGCCTGCAGTTCGGCATTGGGTTGTCCTTTCTCTGTTTGAGACGCCTTTTCTGACATTGATATTATCTCATAGAGAAGTGGATCCGCCTTGTCCTGTTCTGTAGGAAGAATGTCCACTGGTTCGTCCTTGAGAGGTGTGGCTGCCCGGGCCTTAGGCGATGACTGTGGTGTCTTCAAGGTTTGGACCAGTGCTGTCAAAGGATCTTCATCAAAGCTAGGGGCCGTGTACAGTGCTGGGTTAACAAGAGCAGTTGATTGGTCAGGGAATATTTCCTGGGATTCTACCATTGATCTGGGTAGCACGTACCTCTGATCTGTATACTGCGGACTTAATGGAAGCGACATGGTTGATGGTGAGGAGTCCGCCTTCCTCTTCAACGGCCTCACATCCAGGAGCCATGGTGGAAGTGCTGGTTCCTCTGGATCCATAAACATGTCATCGTCTTCTTCCCTTATCGGGGTCATATCGTTAGCTGACACAAACCAAGGAACGTTGGACTTGATCAGTATCTGTTTAAGGTCAATGTTCTGATTGCTGCCAACTGCCCTCACATGGCCCGCGTATTTGGTGAGGTGTTTTAGTAAATCATCCCTGGTTTCACACCGGAACTTGCATAGGGTGCAGAAAAAGGGAACTTGCTTTTCTGGTACGTGGTCTCTCAGTATGTGGGCCACCAGTCTCCCCTTTCTGTCCACTTTGCCGCAATGGCTACAACGATATGCGAGACCCCCATTGGAAAACCTGTTCATCTGAAAATATAGCATTTTAAAGAAACGTTTAATGTGGAGCGATAAAACTTGTAAACCTGTGGTGACTCCTGTGTATAACTGTTGGTTCTGTTTTGCTTTGTTTAAACTGTAAATGATTTCTTTACCATCTGAATTTGGCGCGGAAAAAAAATTGTTATAACGTATGTTACAGCTCGGTTCTAATTATTTTTTGTTTTCTGTTTCAGATTATTGGCCAAGACTTTTGCCCATTTAGGTGCGTTCTGGCCCCGGTAGGGTTTCAGCTTGTTGTGATGTGGGTTGCGTATTGGACCATTCTTACCCATCTGGATAGTGAAATTGACTGGGGACCTCTTTTCTATCACTGGAAACGGACCATCATACGCTTTCTCTAACTTTGGGTTTATACCTGTCATGTGCCTGTTTCATCACATCTATACGTAAAGCTTGTGGGACCACTAGCTGTAAACGATCATCACCGTTACCTGTTTTCTGAAACCTTCGATACAACGTACCAGAGTGTATTTCCAAGGTGTCCCATATGATCCAATAGTGCCGGGTTTCTGGACTTTTGTCGAGCATATCATCTTGCTTAGGTTTGACTCCGGCCAACTTCGCTTCAAGGATTGGTCTGATCTGTGCATTTTCCTGCTGTTTCTGACTCATTTCTGCTGTGCTGAAGATAGCTGCCCATGGTTGTCTGCTTTCGGGTACCATTTGATCTCTCGATGTGCCGGGTGTGTTTCGATTACCATTTGAAACGGCTCTTACCGGCTCAATCTTTGTGCCATCTTCCTCATTCTTGACCTTGTCATGAACTGCGCACTTTTGGTCCTCGGTTTGGTCGCTTACCATTCTATCCAGAGCCATTGTTTCGGATCGCCTAAGGCATTTCTTGCAAGGTCCACATTTGAGTGGTTCCATCATGTCTACATCTGGACAATTGCAGTCTTTGGGATTCGTACATCTGGACAATGCGTCACAATGCCCCATCCTTTTACCTGCCCTGTACTCTATTGTGAAGTCATACCTCGACAATATATCGATCCATCTCGCGATCTTACTGCTCGGCTCTTTCAAACTGAACAACCATACAAGTGCCTGATGGTCGGTTCTTACTACAAAGTGCCTTCCCAATAGGTGCTGACGGAAGTACTGTATGAAGTAGACGACTGCTAGGAGTTCTTGTTCTGTAATACACTTCAACACCGTTATTTCGAAGTCGTCGGGACCGTAAAAAAAAACTTCGGATTAACGATTATTCGAAATAAACATTTGACAGAATACTTCTTTGACTCTGTACAAATAAAACGTTGTGGAATTTGCATGGTTCGATTACACGCTAATTTTAATAATGATTTTAATTAAAAACGTAAACTAGTCAGATAGCAATAGATTTCTATTTGTAACAAACGGAGGAATAAAACGATTCTTTTTCTTGTTCTTTTTATTTTTCTCAAATTACAGAACTTATAAAATACCATGAACAGCACACATTATAATACATGTAAAAACATATGAGTACATTTTCGGAAATTAACTTTTTTTAATAAGACGCGATGTCTATCTGAACATCGGCGTTAGCAGCACTAAACTGGACGCATGTAACATATTTCTTCAATTTGTCAAGGACATTCAACAATTCACTTCCGCCCGTGTTTTGCTCGCAGAACTGCTTTACGTCGTTGATGCGGTCACACATTGATTGGATATCGTGTTCATTCTTGTGTTGTCGGCCTCGTCGTCGTCGCTGGATTCATCTTTTAAGTACTGTTTCCGCTGATTGCTAGCCGATTAAGTCGCAGACGACAAAGGTTTAATTATCGGTTTATGACGTGCAAAGCGCAGACGACAAAGGTGTGAAATTACGCTCAGTGTTTTGACTTCGGATTAAAGATTGATAATTAGGTGCGAATTATAGTGTTGGGACCGACAGAATCACTTCGAATTAACGATTTCTTCGGTTTAACGAAGTTCGGATTAACAATGAAATTTTACATTAAACAAAGAAGAACCAAAATCGGGACCCGAAAAAAACTTCGAAAAAACGGTGACTTCGGATTATCGGTGTTCGAAATAACGGTGTTGAAGTGTACAGTAGTTCCGTTCAGCCTTATTGGTTGCCCTGCTGGCGTAGGCTATCACGCGCTCCCGACCTTCCTGCATTTGAGAGAGCACCGCCCCAAGTCCGATCCCGGAGGCGTCCGTGTCGAGGTAAAAGCTGCCTGCTTCATTCAATGGGTAGCCGATCACATCTGGACCAATTAAGGCTTGCTTCAACGCATTGAATGCTTCCTCGCATTCTGTTGTCCAATGAAAGGCACTGTCGACCTTGGTCAAGTTCGTAAGGGGCCTTGCAATCTTGGCAAAGTTTTTTACAAAGCGCCTGTAATATGACCCAGTTGCCACAAACTGCTTTACCGGTTTTGGTGTAGTAGGCCTAGGCCACTCTACTATTTTGGCTATGTTGGAGCTTTCGGGGCGCACCCCCTTGCTGCTAACAATGTGACCCAGGAAGACCACTTCCTCTTGTAGCAGGTTGCATTTATCCGTCTTCAATTTTAGTCCGGCTTCTTTGATGCGTGTCAGTACCTCCTCAAGTCGTTGCATATGTTGCTCCAGGTCAGATGCATAGACCACGATGTCGTCAATGTATACAAGGCATGTTTCCCACTGAAGACCCTGAAGAACCAGCTCGATGACTCTTTGAAAAGTACTGGCCGAATTATTAAGCCCAAATGCCATTCGCGTCATTTCGTATTGTCCAAATTTACATACAAAGGCGCTTTTTGGAATGTCTTCATTCTTCAGCGGTATCTGGAAATACCCAGATGTGAGGTCGAGGCTACTGAAATACTTTGCTCCTGCGACTGCATCAAGACACTCTTGTACTCTGGGCATGGGAAAACCATCCGGCTTGACAAGGGCATTCAGCCGTCTGTAGTCAACACATGGTCTGATTGATCCGTTCTTCTTTCGTACTAGTACGATAGGACTTGCCCAGGGGGAGGTACTTTTCCTTATGACTCCCCTTTTCAGCAGATCTTCAATAGCTTGTTTCTCCTCATTAGCGTATGCTAAAGGTACAGGTCTTGGTCGCTGTTTGATTGGTGCCGCACCCTCAGTATTTATGGTATGTTCAGCTAAGTGGGTCAACCCAAGATCCCACTCATCTTTACTAAAGGTGTCACCGTGTTTCGCCAACAGGCTTGCTAGCGCTTTCTTTTCGACGTCAGACTTACCTTCACTAGATTTTCGCAGTAATGATTCTAGATGCGCTGGGACCTGTATTTTTCCATTTGGTTCATCATTAACTACTTTTATCTCGGCTGACCTTGTAGTGATTCTTCTTACGGCCACCAAGTTGTCACTTTCTGCTTGATGTTCTGCTTTTGTCAGTACCGAGACTATCTTCTCCATCCTCTCTGCTATTCCTATTTCTGCATCCTGTCTCAGGTTTACTTCCGTTGGATAAGGGTTAAGAACTCTTACCTTGCATGTTGGAGCCTCATTTCAGGTTCACTAATGTGGTTGCCATTTGCAAAGGGTACCTCTCTTTAAATAGCTGGTTAGGCTCGACTACGTAGTCAGCCTCCGTATCGTCATCATCTGCTTCAAACCTTTTTATATAAACACTTACCACGGCTTCTGCATGGCCTGGTACTGTCATGTTTTCTGCCACCACTACTCTCCTTGCTTTTCCAATCTTCCCCACCTGGAATATTGGTATCTCCATGCCGTCTAACAGAATTCTGTTCTGACTCAAAAGAATGTCTGCCGGCCTCCCATTTTGACCTTTCAGAATATCATATCCAAGCAGAGCATCATCCTCGATGTCCGCCACCATGATATCCCTTGTCACTTGTAGAGGTCCAAGGCTAATATCTAACTTTGTTTGACCAACATCTTTAATTGGTGCTCCTCCTGCACCAACCAACCGGTCAGTTTTATAAACTACGGGACATACATGCGGGTTTATCTGTTTAAACACCCTGGTTGACACTATGGTCCTTGTCGCTCCAGTATCGGCTGTGAATGTAACAGGAAACCCATTCACTGTTCCCTTTACATACACCCCATCCGCTGATGGCCTGGACCTCTGAACCCGAGCACACTCCTTCGTAACTTGCTGTGTTTTGTCATCTTGATTTTGCCCTTCGGTACTTTTTACTGGGACCTCCATCTGGCCACAAGGGCTGGTCCTTGGAAGTTTAAAGGAGCAGACTTGTCATCGCCATCGACCTTTGTTACCTGATCACCATACAAACATTTGTCGGGGCACACCCTGGCAAAATGACCTTTCTGTTGGCACCGGTAGCAAACAACATCTTGCTTTCTGTTAGGCTTTCCCTTTTTCGCAGTGTCATACTTACTCTCTAGATCATCCAGTCGCTTCAGGATCTTTGTTAGGATCTCATCTTTAGGTTCATTATATTGCCTAGGCTGCTGATTACTGTACGAAAAGCACTTACCACCTGTATCTCTGGACCACTGCCTTCTTGTTCCACTACTATCAAACTGTGGCTCTGAGAGCTTCTCTGTAGCCCGACGTGTAGGTCTTCTGTAACGCCTTTCATCTTGCTTTCCTCGCATCTGTAGATAAGTTGCTACGTTGAATACCGCTTCATCTACTGTTGTAGGCTCCTTGTGGAATTCGACTTCAAAGCGGGCCTCTTCATCTTGTAGCCCGTCGAGGAAGCGGCGTACAAGATCTTCTTCCATAGTTCTTCGGTCTCGTTGTGGATGGGCACGATCGTAGAGCATCTTTAACTCTGACGCGTAGGCTTCAACGCTCTCATCATGACGCTGATTTCTTCTTGTAAACCTTGTCTCGAAGATTTTTGTCGTTTCCACCAACTGAAATCTACTTGATAGTTCAGCCTTGAGGTCTCTGTAGTTGTGCAACACCGCGGGTGGTAGAAGAGTGAATGCTACTGTGGCGGCTTGCCCCTCCAATCGCTGTAAGAGATGGTCAAGGCGTTGATCCTCGTCCAACTGGAGGCGATCTGCTATCGTCTCGAAGCGTGTTACCCAGACTCGCCATTCTTCTTTGCCGTCAAACGCAGGGACCTTCATTAGATCTCTTGGTCTCTGCCTGTAAGGTTCACTACATGCAAAATCATCTTATCGATTATAGAAATGTTGCCTACCATGATCGCCCATGTATTGGTAGCCCTGGTGTCTGGGATTATAATAATAGGAGTTACCATTAAGGTCTGCTGGTGCTGGGTCTGTTGGATTCCTGCTTACAAAGGGTGGGCTGTTGGTATTCAGTCGAGGATCACTGGATGTAGTCTGTGCTTGAACTTGCGGGCCTTTTGCTGTACCTGTTCTTTGTACTTGCTCTATGCGGGCTTCAAGCTGTGTCTGTCCAGCACGGATATCCTTTACTTCTGAAACCAGATCCCTTAAAGCCCCAGTAAGCCCTTCTAATACTGACCTTGTCTCACTGCTTCGCTTAGGTCTCCTCCTTTCGTTCACCCTATCGGATCTGACTTGTGACTCAGACCAGGATTCCGGTTCGGTGTCTGCGTCACTTACCTGTTGTTGTTGGTCAACAGGTCTGTCTTCCTCATCTGAGCGGAAATTTGTATTGTCCCTGTTAATTCTGAAATGAACCTCAGAGTCGCTTGATACATCCTTATTTTCTTTGTTTGCAGCCATCATGGACCAATATAATGATATATATACCATCAATACTCTGAAATAATTTTTGTCACGAACAAAATGAATATTATGCTTGTTGTTATTTATTTTTTAAGTTGTTAATGTTGTTTGTTTCGCTGAGCAATAAAGTCTTTAAAATGTATTGTGTTGACTTTGTATATCCAACGTTACAATAGCTGATTGACAAAGCTGCTATATAAAGGCTTATTCTTGACAGCTGTTGTAATAACTTTCGTCTGAATGTTAGGCTCTCAGTGCTTTGATTTCTATAAACTGCGTGTAGGACTTTCAGGATTTAGATTTTCACTATAAGGGTTCATATCACGGGATCCACATTTAAATAATTGGATCCCACCGCTGCCACCAAAAAATTGTAGCGTACTGCCCCGTTTTTGTACTACCCCGTATTGACTTAATTAGTTAGTCGTAACAAGTTTCAAGCAAAATAACGCCGTCATAAGTTTACAGATTTATTCTGTATAACGTACGTCGATTGTTGGATTACAACAGCGGATATATAAGACTCTGGAATATCTGGTTCGTGGAGCTAAGCAGTTATTTCTACGTATACAGAAAACGTTAATCGACTTAAAAAATGAGATGAAGAATCTGTATCTCGGATGAGTCGCCACAGGATGTAAACAAACAAGTCAAAAATTGAGACAATTCATGAAGTTGAACCGATTGAAATTTCAAGCGAAACAATTACAAGAAAGAAAGTAGAAAACCTTATCTGCAAACTGGATCGGCGATTCAAGTTTAACTGTTCTCTTGATCATCCACCGAATAGCACCTCTTTAGTTCTTATGATACAGAAATACGACCGTTCTTCGTGAAGGCTCGAACCGGAATGATTCCAAAAGAACGCTGATCTTCCTTGGTCGATTCAGCACCCGGTCGACCCGACCTATGATCGAACGACCAACTAAGGCAAATCGACCCGGGTCGACAAGTTCTAATAATCCAAGATGGCTGCCGTAGCGAATGTAAACAAAGCTCTGATGAGGGCTTACCATGAGCGATTTTTAGTAAAATGAGATATGATATATGACATAGAGGAAAATAACTATTAAAACTCTGTGGTGAGTTGAAATGGATACATATTACAAAAAAATGGAGAATTTGCCTATCAGGACGCCATTAAACAAAGAAACTGCTTCGCTCCTTACAAGTGTTTAGCAACAATAAAATAATTAAACGTTTATGGAAGCTTAAAATACAGTGAGGGGGGTTTTACTTATAAAATGCATTCTGTATAGACATAAAAAATATGCAGTCATGTATTTAAATAAAATTCCCTCACTGGTGATCATCAAAACTCTTGGAATGTTAATACATGTATTAAAAGGTAAGTGTTTATTTACTACATAAATAGTATAATTTATAAACAAATATTAATATTCCGAATATCATTGAACAAAAGGTGGGGCGCATCAATAGTATATTTGGTGATAAGTGGCATAACCACGCCTACAAAGGATACTATTTGTTAGGCAACGTAATTAAAAAAACATTTATAGCATGTCAGCTTTTCAGCACAGGCGCTCGATGGCAATGTTTATTTTATGTTATTGAAATTGATAATGACATTCGATATACATAGTCGAACTATCTTTTTTTAAGAAGACGTATTGTCGGAAGGAAGATTTGTATTGATTTAGTATGTGTATGCATTATATTAAACAATTTTCCGGGTAACTAAAAAAATATAAAATAAAATAAAAAAAAACATTGCCATCGAGCGCCTGTGCATCAATAAACGCGACGTCATTTAGTTTCTACGATTTTTGTTCTCAATGAAAGTGACGTCATTTGCAAAACATTTATGAATGAAAACGACGTCATATGGTGGTACAATTTAATGACGTCACTTAATAGTGAACTTCGTACCAAAACGGGCGGGGTATTGACAAATATAGTTCACGTCCAAAAGCTTGAACCAAATCAATCAGAATCGTGTTAGAATCGAAATAATATTTGTCAATGATGGTTTATTGTCGATTCTACCACGGCACTTGACTTGTTTTCTATATACAAAGAAGGAAAACTACTGTTGGTTGTTACACCGATATACCAACGGTTGTTTAAAGTGACGTCACTTTGATAGTCCGCGCACTGTTTATGAATGAAGACGACGTCATTTGATTTTAATTGTTGTGATGACATCACGTTTTCGCGGAAAAGTGGAGGACGTTTCGGTTAATATAATTCTCATTTAAAATCTTTAAATCGCGGATAACTTATTAATGAAATCGTGTTAGAATCGAAATAATCGACGGGTAACCGTTGGTTATTGCGGTAATAACCAACGGTATGCCGTTCCGATGCTTGTTATCAAACCATTCGGGCTACGCCCTCGTGGTTTAATTCCTACGCATCGGAACTCCATACCGTTGGTTATTACCGCAATAACCAACGGTAACCCGTCGATTATTTCTTAAATAACCCACAGTAAGGAGTATAGATGCGCGTTATCAAATCATTCGTGCATCGCACTCGTGATTTAATTCCTACGCATCTATACTCCTTACTGTGGGTTATTCGACAACAAACCATGATAAAAAACATATTAGATCTATTTCTTAAATAATTTTAATAATTTTGTGACGTCGGTTTATTGTGAAAGATTTTTTGACGATGTTGTTTCAGCATCGTCTAAGGTATGATACCATAAAAAAATCTTCACAACGGCGACCTATGTAAAAGACCGAGCCAGTCCGATTGAGATAATGCTCGGGTCGTAGAAATACCGAATTCCCCGTAATTACCAAAATCCCCCGAATTCCCCAGAAATCCACCGAAATCCCCAGAAATCCCCCTTAATATTGATTATTTCTCAAAATACTGCGGATATTAATATAGAATTTTGCAAAATACACTGAAATCACTGATGAAACATTGTTTTTATCCAAGTTTGATCGTGAAAAACTAAAATATAAACATTATTATTGGGATTCCCAGTATGAATTCATAGTGCATATTTGCACAAGCACGATCAGGTAACAAAATCCCCGCTGTGTGTACCGATGCGTTTGTTTACAAACCAGACGACCGTAGCCATCGATCGTTAAAATGCGATATAAACAGGTAAATTTTCACAAATTTTGAACAAAAATAACTATTTTTAATATTATTTTTAAATATATATATATATATATATATATATAAAAGTCAGATACATAATGATTTTACACTTACAACTTTTTGACAGATGACCCACATTATGGTCTGCGTCAAGGGTCACGTGACCATGGTAAATCACATTGCAATAGGTTACACCACAGTAAAGTTAGTGTGAAGTTCAACATAGCTGATCCACTTTGCAAAAATTGACATTAGAGAAACATTTCTTTTTTCTCTCCTCTTTTCTGGTAGCAATTTAATTATGTTTCAGGTGTTTCCACAAAAAAGAGTATCAAAACACAAAGGATACTCACCATCAGCTATGATGAATGCATATAAAATGGTAATGGAAACTGGTGCACCAGTAAAAACTGCTGCTAGACAGTACGGTGTACCACATAACACCCTAAGAGATAGAGTGAGGGCAGAGTAGATCCGCAGACTGTCATGACAGGACAGGGTCCATTATTCTCCACTGAAGAGGAAGCAAAACTTGTCGACCATGTTAAATATATGGCAAACCTTGGGTATGGTTTCACAATAACTGAGGTTGTAGCCAAGGCAACTGACTATGCAGTGTTCTTGAAGAAGCGAACCCATGACAACCCATTGTCAGTCAAGTGGTTTCATGGTTTCAGACGACGTTGGCCTGAAATAAAGGTAGTAAAACCTAGAGCCCTTAGTCAGTGTAGAGCAAAATCCACAACTGAGCAGGCAGTGTACTCATACTTTGACAATCTAGAAACTGTCATCAAAAATAATGATCTACTTAATAAGCCTGAATGTGTATACAACATTGATGAGAAAGGTATACAGACTGAACACTCTCCCCCATATGTTGTCAGTGGCAAGGCATGTGTCCCGGCCATAACTTCATCAAGGTCAGGAATAACCACTATCATTGGTGGTGGCAATGCACTAGGAACACAGATTCCACCATTTTTTATTTTCAAGGGGCAGCGAATGAATGAAGACTTGTTTCAAGGTTCAACACCTGGCTCTGCTGGCACTATGTCTAAAAGTGGTTGGTCCAATTCTACCATATTCCTTGAGTACTTGGAACGTCATTTTGTACGCTACATTCAAAGGCAAAATGCAAGTCAGCCAATCCTATTGATATTTGATGGACACAAGTCGCATATCAATGTTCCTGTACTAGAATGGGCACAAAAGAATAATGTGCTTTTGTTTGTGCTTCCTGCCCATACAAGCCATTGCCTACAACCCTTGGATATAAGATGCTTTGGTCCCTTACAAAAGATTTACAATAATATGTGTAAAAAATTTGTGAGGGACAACCCATCTTCCAAAATCACTAAATTCAATGTAGCTGCACTGGCTTCAAATGCATATGTCAAAGCACTCTCTAACAGCAATCTAAAGGTGTCTTTTCAGAAAGCTGGCATATATCCTCTCGACAGAACAGCAGTCCCTGTTGACAACTTCAAGCCCTCCGAGCCATATGTGGGTTTAGACCCTACACCTGTCCCAGCTGCTGATCAGTCTGACGTTGACTCATATTTCAAGGCTACAGAGTCTGTTATCGATAAAAAGAAACAATATAACAAAACATTAATCAATAAAACACTAAGTAGTGTTGTTTCCGGGCAAGAAATTACCCGATCAGACATATGCCAGGAAATTGTCAGCAAAGCACAGTCCCAGCCTTTGTGTGAACCGCCAGCACCCAAGAAGCGTAAAAACAATTCCAACCTGAAAGTCTGTAAAAGGTCTGTCAGCTCACAAAAACACAAACAATCCTGTTGTTACCCCATTCCAGAACCGGTTCCTGGTCCATCAACCATAAACTTAAACCTTCAGTCAGATTCATATTCAGATGACTCTGACTCTGATATTGCTGACGAGGATAAGTGCTGCGTTTGCAAGCAATTTCAACCTGAAAAACTGAAAAATTGTGTGTCCCTTGTGTTCACTAAATGGGCACAGTGTGACTTCAATGGCTGCAAACATTGGACACATCTCGAGTATTGCTGCAAGCAGCGAGTCATTCGGCGTAATGACATATTCATCTGTCCTTGTCATGGCCAATCAAGCACTGAAGAATAATAAAATAATAAAATCAGTATAAACATGATCAGTTTAGGTAGTTAAATGTTTAAAGTTATTAACTGTTTCAAGTTTTATTGTTTTGGACCAAAAGTTATGAACTATACTGTAATTGTGTACATGGTTCGAAAGCTGGTGCTCTTAGGAGGCGGCCATATTGGATTTTTTGTGACAGGGTGGTGGAAACTACCTAGCATATTTCAAAGTTATGAATTGGGATATACATACGTAAATTTATGCAGGTATGTAGCAAACATTATATTTTTTGGAGGTATTGCTTATTTCGTTGTAATTGTAATAAAAACTATTATTGTATTGCATCTAATATTAAGGGGTTCGAAAGCCGGTTCGTCCACGCTATAACAGCTTGACACGGCAAAACTGGCATACTGGTATTTTTAGTTTTTAATTTAAGTCACATTTTGCTTTATAAATTGTATTCGAGCATTTTGCGACTTATTGAATGACTATGATACCCGATATCAACATTTCATCGGGGATTTGCAGATCACCAAGCTGTCCTGAAATTCAACATTGATTTCAAACTCTTTACTGGTTTGTACTCTTTCTTCTATGTTAGTACTTTTTATCATTTTAAAGTTAAATGAACTGTGTCACAGTAAAAGAGACATTAAGGCGATTGTGGCCAGTTTGGATCTAGATCAGCCAGCAGTCGCTTGAAAGCTGTTTGCTTAAAAGCGGTAATCTAACAATAACAAATAATTTAATTGGATACTGATTGGACTGCGCTTTTCCTGTGACCTGGCTCAAATAATAGAATTGTCATTAATCAAATTATTTATTTCGAACATTAATCATTTTTTTTTCTTGTCCCTCGGGATCAACGACTCCAGCACTTTCCTGTTGAGAATTGAATACTGCTAAAGGCGATGCTAGGGGGCGTGAGAGATGTTGCACCTTCCATTATCGCTCCATTGTTCATTGTCGGCTCGGGTACTACGTACATGTACCCCGGGTACTCTTAAGTATACTTACATGTATCCCGGGTACGGTAAATATACTAAAATGTACCCGCGAAATTTAACCCTAAATCAGTCGTTGTCGACTATTTTTTTGTATTAATTGTATATACACATTTATGTCAATTTTCTAGAGAATGGCTTCTATATTATTGGAACACATACTCAAAAAGCATGTTGATGCAGTGTTTTCTGAAAGGAAGTTTGTTTAAGATAATCGGTTGCGCGTTTTACGACTTCGGATTTTGGGCGCGTATACAACTCGGATACAGTCTAATATGGACCGAGTACAATAACGTATATTTACCGTATCTGGGGTACATGTAAGTATACTTAAGAGTACCCGGGGTACATGTTAGTATACTTAAGAGTACCCGGGGTACATGTAAGTAGTACCAGAGCCGACAATGACCAATCAAGCTTCATTATCTCTCATGAACCGACTCAAAAAACGAGTCGGCAATATTTGACTTAATTTTTGGTTTGGTTGCTCTCGAGGGATCGACAAATGTCAGAATCTTCCTAAAAGCCCTACGGGTTTGATCCCCAGAAGCGACATTGAAAACTAGCCAACTTTGTTATCTAAAAGGCTGCTAAACCTGATATACAATGATAATATGAATTTTCCCTCACATGATGTTCATCAGTTATATTATATAAAAACTCACAGCAGAAGTAAACAACTGGACACTTATTCATGAACGCATCTTTCATTTGTTTTTGACACTTTGATTTTGACATGGCCTAGATTTAAATATGTGACTTGACTTTACCAGCACTCTTGTAACAGAGCTAAAGTTTAAATGTACCATTAAAGATCACCTAAATCCAGATTTGCTATTCTAGAAGTGTGGAAAGTTTTAAGGGTGTGACAAGTAAGCAAAAATTGGTCATTACCCAGAGGCCACAACTGATCTATGACTGTTTTAAAACAAGAAAAATCAGTGCCTGATTTAGATTTCCTTACATAGTTAAATAAAAATTAATGTCAGAAGCCTGGTAACAGTATAACGGTAATGTTACCAATATGTCAGACCAGGGCCTTGATTTTGAAATCTAGGACATGCGTGGTCATTTCTCCATGAAATCAGGACAACAAAAATATTTTAAGTCCTTAATTGACCTGGCTATAGTTCTCAGATTATTATAAGCTCAATCAGTATATTTATATCATTATTTATGCTTTATGGATTGTAAACATATACACAATCATGCAGTTACATGATAGCAATAATTAATATTAAAGCTACCCATACTATAAAGGTCATTGACAAAGCCTTAGGTAAAAATGTGAACACATTGAGTGTAATCGCCCTCTCGTGCCAGCAAAAACAACACGTTGACAGGTTGTCATTTTTGACAGTTCTAGTTTCACTTTCATTTTGTGATTTCAAACTATTAACAATTATGTGGCTGAGAAAAATATCGCCATTGCTTTTTATGCCCCCGGTAGGGTGGCCTATAGCAGTTGGACTGTCCGTCAGACAGTCAGTCAGTGTGTCAGTCCGTCCGTCCGTCCGAAAACTTGAATGGCCATAACTTTTTCAATATTGAACATAGCAACTTGATATTCGGCATACATGTGCATCTTATAGAGCTGCACATTTTCAGTTGTGAAAGGTGAAGGTGAAGGTCATCCTTCAAGGTCAAATGTCAAATATAAAGCGTCTGTCCGAAAACTTTAACATTGGCCATAACGTTTTCAATATTGAAGATAGCAACTTAATATTTGGCATACATGTGCATCTCATGGAGCTGAACATTTTGAGTGGTGAAAGGTGAAGGTCAAGGTCATCTTTCAAGGTCAAATGTCAAATATATGTCGTCTGTCCGTCCGTCCGAAAACTTTAACATTGGCCATAACTTTTTCAATATTGAAGATAGCAACTTGATATTTTGCATGCATGTGTATCTCATGGAGCTGCACATTTTGAGTAGTGAAAGGTGAAGCCTGAAGGTCAAGGTCATCGTTCAAGGTCAAATGTCAAATATATGGCGTCCGTCCGAAAACTTTAACATTGGCCATCACTTTTTCAATATTGATGATAGCAACTTGATATATGGCATGCATGTGTATCTCATGGAGCTGCACATTTTGAAAAGTGAAAGGTCAAGGTCATCCTTCAAGGTCAAAAGTCAAATATATGGCATCTGTCCGTCCGTCCGAAAACTTTAACTTTCGCCATAACTTGTTTATGCCTCTGAGGGGTGGCATATAGTTTTTGAACTGTCCGTCTGTCTTTTCATAAGTCTGTCCGCCCGTCAGTCCGTCCGTCCGTCCGAAAACTGTAACATTGCCCATAACTTTTGCAATATTGAAGATAGAAACTTGATATTTGGCATGCATGTGTATCTCATAAAGCTGCACATTTTGAGTGGTGAAATGTTAAGGTCAAGGTCATCTTTCAAGGTCAAAGGTTAAATTTTGCAATATTGAAGATAGTAATTTAATATTTGGCATGCATGTGTATCTCATGAAGCTGCACATTTTGAGTGGTGAATGGTCAAGGTCATCCTTCAAGGTCAAGGTCAAATTTTGCAATATTGAAGATAGCAACTTGATATTTGGCATTCATGCATATCTCATGGAGCTGCACATTTTGAGTGGTGAAATTTCAAGATCTTGCAAGGTCAAGGTCAAATTTTGCAATATTGAAGATAGCAACTCCATCTTTGGCATGCATGCGTATTTTATGGAGCTGCACATTTTGAGTGGTAAAGGTCAAGGTCATCCTTCAAGGTCAAAGGTCATATTTTGCAATATTGAAGATATAAACTCGATAATTGGCATGCATGCGTTTCACATGGAGCTGCACATTTTGAGTGGTGAAAGGCAAGGACATCCTTCAAGGTCAAGGTCAAAGGTCAAATGTTGCAATATTAAAGATAGCAACTCGATATTCGGCGTGCATGCGTATCTCATGGAGCTGCACATATTGATTGGTGAAAGGTCAAGGTCATCCTTCAAGGTCAAGGTCAAAGGTCAAATTTTGCAATATTGAAGATAGCAACTCCATATCCGGCATGCATGCGTATCTCATGGAGCTGCACATTTTGAGTGGTGAAAGGTCAAGGTCATCCTTCAAGGTCAAAGGTAAAATATATGGCTTCAAAGCTGCGCAGATGGGGGCATTGTGTTTCACAAACACAGCTCTTGTTTAATATATTTTCTGCACATTTTTTCCAAAAACTTACATCAATACACGATTTTCTTCGTTAATTCAAACATTCCTGACAGACTTGTGTACATATTTCGCTTACATTTTGACGCGCGTAGGTAGGGCCGCATTACCGCTTCCAAAATGTGTATTCATACTATTGCCTTCGAAGAAAATCGTGTATTGATGTAAGTTTGGGAACAAAATAATTGGGACGAACAAAATTTCGGTACAAAAAAATTTGGGGCAATTTCGAACTTATCTGGTGTTTGACGGAAAGGGCCGAAAATGTGCGATTGTGGGTCAAGTTCCCACAGGTACTACTTCCCCGTTCCCCCAATTTCTTTTCCGTACTTAAAATTTTTCGTACCCAATTTGTGTTTCGTACCCAATTTGTTTGCGTAATTTTTTTTCATCCCCAAATTTTTTTTGTACCGAAATTTTGTTCGTCCCAATTATTTTGTTCCCAAATTTTTTTTCGTACCCAATTTTTTTTCACAAAATTGTTGTACCAATTTTTTTTTCGTACCAACATACACAATTGTGGTGATTGTGGTGATGCAGATAAACCTAACTTGATGCTTTTATATCCATCCTCTCTAAAGCATCGTCACACCAGTACTGTCAGTACTTTGATTTCGACCGGTTATGAAAGGCAATTCAAACTTACAATTCAACCTACTCACAAAATTGCACGGGATGATCCACAGAAAAAAATAAAATTTTATAATTAACACAACATAGATGCCATTTTAGTATGCCCCCTTCGAAGAAGAGTGGGCATATTTTTTTTGCTGGATGTTCACATGCTCATTGGCCTTGGACAGTAGATGACCCCTATTGAAATTGGGGTTACTAGGTCAAAGGTCACTGTCACAATAAGTGTGAAAATCGTTTCCGATCAATTACTCGTCAACAAATTGACCGATTGGCTTGATACTTCCCATGTTTATTTGCCTTGGACAGTAGTATTTAAATTGGGTTCACTAGGTCAAAGGTTGAGGTCACTGTCACAATAAGTGTGAACATTGTTTCCGACCAATAACTCGTCAACGAATTGACCGATATGATGGTACTTCACATGTGCACATGCCTTGAACAGTAGATGACCGCTATTGAAATTGGGGTCACTAGTTCAAAGCCCTGTTTGGGGGCATATGTGTCCGACCACGAAACTCTTGTTATTATATTTTGTATCGATAATGAAATACGCCTTTTTTTCTCAGACATTTTTTAAGCATTTAATTGTATGCGATTATGTTTGTTGTCATTGGGATGACACATCTAAAGAGAGATCCCTGTGGCGTAGTTATGATGTCCACCTAGCGACTGGGAGGTCACGGGTTCCATCCCTACTGTGGGAGCATTCTTTCGATCTCCCTCAAATGCAACAAATACTGGATCCACCCAAGAAACGGAATCGATAGCGTTTCATTATACATTAGGCTTGATATGCAAGCGAGCTTAAATAAAAAGGTCACATGAACAAATAAAAAAGAGGGATCATTGATATTTACTGGGTTTCAAACTCGTAAGGGAGATCATTTTCTTAACCCAGTTATACACATTTGCAAGGGAGATCAATGATATATGAAGAATTATCAATTTGTTTTGTATTATCTTTCTTGCGTTAGCACACTTAAAGTGAAATATAAACTTAATATTTTGAAATTTTCACAGTCATAAACTGCATGTAAATATATTTGTATATGTTATACACAAATTATATAACATAATTGTTCTTACGTTAATGCAATGTATGCATGACTAGGAAACAGCTTGTTTAAACATATATCACAAGCCTTTGTTGTTAAACGAACACAACATACGATATGTGTTTTCATTTTATTTTTTATTTCATAATTATAACTATTTTTTCTGTATTAAAGAATTCATCTTTTCATAACGTCGCATTCACACATGATATGACGTGTACCTTTGAATTGCATAATTTTAATTTTATAGGCAAGTTTGTTGCACTTCACTTCAATAAACCTGAATAGTCCGATCACCTTTTGGGCAAGTGTATTGTACTTACACATTAATAGATGCTTCCAATTTTAAGCTGATCGTATTATGTATCTTGTTTAGATCAATTATTAAATTTAGTTTACTTCATCACTGAATGTTAACTCTAATGTGCTTAAAACAAGCCACTCTCCAACACAAGTATCTGATTGTCCATTACACAAGCTAACTTGTTTGACTTGTGTCTGATTATACTTTCGTTTAAATAGCTGATAGATTGGTCACGAGTGGACCGAAAGCCTGATAATTTTCTACGGATACGTATGCCTCAATAAAAGCTACGTTGGGCACGAAATGTTGTTGTTTTTTGCCTCGTAAACCACCAGGATTTGCATAGTTTATTGCACATCAATTAAATCGGGCGTTCGCGTATTGAATTAATTTGCCAATTCGCCAGATTATTGTCTGATGTCGTCTGGTTCTTGTCACTGCCAACCAATTGAATTCTCGCCTGATCGATTTAACTCAACGAGTGAATGAAGGGTATTCCCGCCGAATACGGGCGTCTTGATTGAAATAATAATCTTCTGCTTGGTTTATTAATAGCATTTCTGTCCTGCAGGATATATATCTCGTTGGTGATTTTCGCGGAGGATTTAATGCGCAATCACGCTCCGGCGAATGGCGTACGAGCACACAATGTAACCTTTTAACATGGTGGCATCAGTGCAATTCGCTGATGCTCATTTTGGGCCATTTATCTCTATAGGGGAAGACATTTGCGGCGGTTTCTTAGAAATAAACACGTAATTACGACTAGAAACTGAATTATATTAAAGAAAAGCCTCTACATTTTCTCAGTTGATGAGAGACATATTTCAATAAAGTACGACGAATTGACTTTTTCGACGTGTAAATTGAACAATCAATTGTCGTTTTATCGAAATAGTTGATTTTTAGCTCGGCTGTTTTCGGAGAAAACATTGTCATAGCCAGCTCGTCGTGTCGTGTCCCAAACCTTAACATTTTGTTAACCTTTTGAACATTGGCTCTCAAATCAAAGTGCTTCCATCTACAACTTTGAAACTTAATATATGGATGCACCTTGATGAGTTCTACACATAACACCCTTTTTAGGTCACTAGGTCAAAGGTCAAGGTTACTGTGACCTCTAATATAAAACTTTAACATAGGCTCTAAAATCAAAGTGCTTCCACCTACAGCTTTGAAACTTCATATGTAGATGCACCTTGATGAGTTCTACACGCCACACCTTTTTTTGGTCACTAGATCAAAGGTCAAGGTCACTGTTACCTCTTATATAAAACTTTAACATAAACCTTGATGAGTTCTACACGCCACATCCTTTTTTAGGGCAATTGGTCAAAAGTCAAGGTAACTGTTGCCTCTAATATAAAATTGTAGCATAGGCTTTAAAATCAACGTGCTTCCACCTACAACTTTTAAACTTCATATGTAGATGTACCTTGATGAGTTCTACACGCCACATCCATTTTTGGGTCACTAGGTCAAAGGTGAAGGTCACTGTGACCTAAAAAAAATCTGACAAACTTTTATACACTTCAACACCGTAATTTCGAACACCGATAATCCGAAGTCACCGTTATTTCGAAGTATTTTCCGGGTCCCGATTTTGGTTCTTCTTTGTTTAATGTAAAATTTCATTGTTAATCCGAACTTCGTTAAACCGAAGAAATCGTTAATTCGAAGTGATTTTGTCGGTCCCAACACTATAATTCGCACCTAAATATCAATCTTTAATCCGAAGTCAAAACTGCAAAATAGTGAGCGTAATTTCACACCTTTGTCGTCTGCGCTTTGTACGTCAAAAACCGATAATTACACCTTTGTCGTCTGCGACTTAATCGGCCAGCGATCAGCGGACGCAGTACTTTAAAGATGAATCCAGCGACGACGACGAGGCCGACAACACAAGAATGAACATGATATCCAATCAATGTGTGACCGCATCAACGACGTAAGGCAGTTCTGCGAGCAAAACACGGGCGGAAGTGAATTGTTGAATGTCCTTGACAAATTGGAGAAATAGGTTACATGCGTCCAGTTTAGTGCTGCTAACGCCGATGTTCAGAGAGACATCGCGTCTTATTAAAAAAAAAGTTAATTCATTTCCGAAAATCTATTGCTATCTGACTAGTTTACGTTTTTAAGTAAAACCATTATTAATATTAGCGTGTAATCGAACCATGCGAATTCCACAACGTTTTATTTGTACAGAGTCAAAAAAGTCTTCTGTCAAATGTTTATTTCGAATAATCGTTAATCCGAAGTTTTTTTACGGTCCCGACGACTTCGAAATAACGGTGTTGAAGTGTATATTTAAAACTGCACCCGCAGCCGATTGTTGGCACCCGTTATGCGGTTCTCTTGTTTTACTTCGCCATGGTTCATTTCACAAGGAATACGTCTTCGGTTATACAGGAAACCACATTGGAAAACGAAGCAAGCAGAAATAGAAATGTTATTTAATCCTGCTGGTGGCGCCTTACATGTGGACGCCGATGGTTGATATACCTTAGAATATATAAATAATAATAGCATCCCGTTGAAGGCACCATAATATAAACGCATTGAATGATGTTTATTACTTTAATAAACGTGTAAATTAATAATTTGTTGTCTATCACTCGGTGTGTATCGGCAAACATACAACATTTTGCGTTATTACGCACATTCATCAACAATGATTTGTTTAATAACCACGTATTAAATTCAATCAAAGTTATGAAATGGTCAAATTTATGGATAATTGGAAAAAAAGTTCGATTCCAGCATGATTTGACACATATTTGTTGATCGAAAAAAACTATTTGTTTTAGGCTGTGCATTAAGGTTGCATAGAGGTGACATTCACTCCTCTTTTTTTAAATCACTCCTCTTTTGTTAAATTGCACTCTTCTTGTTTCTATCTCATTTCCACGACATACTAAGTCGAGGGAAAAACTTACTAACTCGTGGTAACGACTTAGCCTTTTCGTGGGAATGACTTACTCAGTCGAGGAAACGAGATAGAAAAAAGAGGAGTGCAAAACTAAATAAAGGAGGAGTGCAAAGAAAAAAGAGAGATGCGGTAAATAAAGGAGGGTGCATTAAAAAATTACTGCGCCGCTCTGTTTTTAATTGCAATCCTCTATTATGTTGTTATGCACTCCTCTTTTTTACGTTCGCTCGTACATTTTCGGATATCGTAGCCGGAAATTCTCATGGAATATAATGTGAAAAAAACGAGCATTTTGCATCGCGTTAAATATATGTTTCCAGACCACATCTAGCTTTGCAATGTTGGCTTTTACTATAAAGAACATTGATTTTAATGTGTTTACTTAATTTTTCGGAATATTTTACCAAATATTTGTTGATTTTGAGTGTTTATGGGCTTTTAAGAATAACAAATTCATATGAATATTTAAGTGTGATCAATAGAATTTCATTTCAAATCTAAATGTACACACGTACAATAACGCACATAACATATTTAAGAAAAACACAATACACATGTAGCTACGTTACATTGTGATACATTATCTTTATACAGACCCTGGCCATTTTCTGCACATTTACATAGTCAGCTCGATAAACGACATTCTTACGTTTGGACTAAGTAAATCGATTTAAACTGAACCGATTGGCTGCTCATATAGTTTGCATTTAAAACTTTGCCCACTTTTACTTTAAAACTAGAAAGCCAACTATATAAACAAAAAATAATTAACACTTCTTCTTAAAACGGTCAATTCAAAGCAATTTGGGTTGAAATATCTTAAATAACATGAACTTAAGTTGTATCTGGACCGCGACCATGGTAAAATAGTCCATTGTGTGTTGTTATACGTCGTCTTGTATTGCGGTTACTATCTGCACAGCAATGTACAAGACGAACAGAAATGTGAAAGTCAAAACAAGTTTATTCAAACGAATAAAATAACGCATTGCTATATGAAAACACAATATCAATTTAAATAATCAGCATATGCATATAATAGTTTGTAGTAACCCCCAAATGGTTTAAGTATGACATGTACACACGAATATTTATTTCAATAAAATAATTGAACACTCTGAATTAAAATCTATGACAGAGATAGTCGTTCTTTGATAAAGCTTTCACGAAAAACATATATTTGTGAACACACTTTTAAAATGATCTGTGTCCATATTAGCGATGGTCCCAAATTAGATCACTTACATTAACTCCTAAGAAAGTCATCAAGGAAGTGATTTTTTTCAGTTACACATAAGTTGGATTGGGTGAAAAATAAACGTCAACTAGTATAGTAATACCATTCTACCGGTATATCAGCCACGCAAAGTACGCGCTGATCGGCTAAATATCCGGCGACTAGAGGTGTTCATATTGAACAATAATGAACATACATGATAAATGCAATCCATTCATTCCATCACTGCAGTGACCTTACTTCCTGTGGACTCTGAAACGGGTCAGCCAGTGCCTTCACGTGACGGGAGGTGACGTCATGACTGTTGTTGTGCTCGTCATTGCTGTCGTCATCGCTTTCTGAGCCCAAGTGTGCGTACATGTTGATATCGCCGAGTTTGGCCTTCTGCTGCTCGAGATGTTGCTTACGCCACTTTATTCGTCTGTTCTGAAACCACACCTTCACCTGGGCCTCTGTCAGGTTCAGTGATGATGCCAGGTAGTACCTAAAACAAGAATGAACACGTTTTAGTTTACCAAGTTATACCGGTAGCATTTGTCCCAAAATGTGTACCAGCAACTGGGATGTTGATATGAATACTGAAATAGCTATGGCACTTGTCGTGAAACTGTCCACTTCAAGCCCTGGACTTAAACTCAAACTATCATGATCATAACCATGGTATTGAAAAGTATCGCGTATATTTGTTCATTGAAGAAACGGGTTGGTTAATAAGACCATGTGTTGTTATTAAACCAAATAGAATGATCTATATGTTTGCCACATTTTTTAATTTAAGCACTTAAGCATTTACAAAGAGTGCCGTTCATTCATTCTGTACAGAGAAGTAATCATTATTTAAAACTTGACTTGTTTGTCTATTTGTCGATAACAAAAATAATTCAGATTTATCCAAGTATTAAAAAAAGCTCAACTAGACCACATAGTATCAAGCAACAACTCAGCGAAGGCTCACCTTTCCGTGCCGACCATGTATTGCTGTCTCTCAAACTCCGCCTCCATTCTCTCAAGCTGCTCGGGCGTGAAGATCGTACGTACCCTCTTGCCCTTAGATTGCTTGCTCCACGTTGACTGCGGGAGCGCCGGCGGAGACTTCGACTCACACTTCTCTGAAATATACAAATAGGAATTTAGCACGATACCCCCTAGATGTTCTATCAAAAACGTCATCCCAAATAATGTGTATTAGTTATTTATGTAATTCTTTATGTTATGCATTCTTTATATAATGATTTTCATATTTTCTTTAGAATATTCTAAGATTATAAATACACATAACACCGTATAGTTATTTATAAGCTGTTTGGTATTATAGTTAAATTAATAGCGTACATATGATCCTTTCATTAAAAATCGAGCAGGATAAAACCGCAACGTAGTAAAAGAATACATTGTTGTTAGACTACTCTGTAAAACATGTCCCGAGCCGAAACAGAACATTGTTAAATGTATTTTCATTTAAGTAGCACAGCTTTGTAACAAATCATGTTACAGTCAAAATGATTTTCGCGTTTTCTTTCCATAACTGTTAATAAAGAAGAAATTATCCTTCTGGTGAGTGACTGTTAAACAAAAATCTCGAGATTATAATTCCCTCGTGGTACAATTCCTAGCACCTACTCGTTCTTTATTGATCAATAAACAATTCAAATCAATTATTGTTTCTGTATCAGAGGGGGTAATCACGTGACAAACAAGATGGCGGCGTCCATGCTGAGGCAGGTATTGTTCGTCGTTTTTTACCCTATATTACTTATATTATTATTTTTTTATTCCGCTCACTTTCCAGCCATATAAGAAAGATAGTTACTGACTTTTATTTCTAAGTAATATTCGCTCTAAATCTCGACTTTACTCGGTGCAAAATTTCTGAGAGGGATGACCTAATTAGGGCTCCACTAAGAAATTTTGCACCGAGTAAAGTCGAGATATAAAGCGAATTTAAGTACGATATAAACGCTCATCACCTTTTTACTGATATGGCTGGAAAGTGAGCGTCATTTAAAAAATAAACAGAAGTAATAAAGTGTATAATACGGCGAAAAATAACTGTCTCGGTATGGACGTCGCCATCTTTACTATCACGTGATTACCCCCTCACCATACACCCGCTAATCTTCAAATAGAATAAAAATCACAAAACAGCCCTATTCCTATTCATAAGTCGTGATAAATCAAAGCGCTAAAGGCCCCGAAGTTGTTCGGTTTTGAATGTATTTAATATTACTTACAGTCACAAGACACGAAGTTCGACCTTTTAACGTAGGCCAAACGAACGGCCATGAAAAATGCAAACACTAATGTAATTTAATTTTAATTTTCTAAAGTGGTGAGATTTTGCAAAAACATCAACGATGAAAATGACATTGATTTACAATGTCCCATAATTGTATACAGTATTCACAAACTCCACTTTACCTTATGATAACAAAGAAGGAACAATATATTCAACGTATATCTAAGTTGGCGCTTAGGAAACAAGTAGTAGCAAAGTGTCAGCGTTGCGATGAAGACCCAGATCATAAGCTAATTTGCTCTATGCATGAGTGTACCTGTCGCTTTTTGTGAGAATAACAAAGAATGAACCACAACATAATCATAATAATCAGTGTTTTGATATCAACGAGTATTGTATTAAATGTTCAATCAAACCACAGGAAAGAAAGTCCTCCCCCCCCCCCGTCACCAATATTTTTTGACGAACGTACCATCTACTGCAATGCATACGTCGTAAATTGAGAATTGTCCCTATAGTTTCAATGGGTCAATACTTTCTTATCGTGTGAATTTATTCCCTAAATTTCATCCTAAAACTCCATGTACTGAGTCGCACGTGTATATTTAGTTAATGCACCTGGTCTGTTGCATGAAAAGCATGCGCAGAATTTGACAGACGACAGCAACAATTTCGTGCTCTTATTAAAACACGTTTTTACATGACGTTTTTTTGTTATATATAGAATGGTGTACCCTGTGGATGCATAAGAAGGGCTTTAAGCCACAACTATTAACGCGTGGCTAGAGAAAAACGAAATATACATGTACTGGAATTAATTTGATACCGCGTTTATTGTTTACTGGTTGTTGATTTCACTCGCATGAAGATTCAACTTCTAACCATTTAATTGTTAACTTTGTTTAAGTAACAATTGTTTATTGTTAAAAGGTATGAGAATGATGCCCGACATTGTCTTGAATGTACTGTATTCAACTCCTCCAAAATCCTTTCTACACGTTCAGCCTCTTTCTGATATTCGAAGCGTAACGTGATATCTAAAAAAGCAGCAGTGGTAGTACAGTCCAACCTGCCAATAAAAACCACTCCATGCATTTGGTCGTTGTGGTCGATGTTTCATATTAAATGGTAAAACTGTAATTATTTGTTAATCTATCTGCGGTAAACGCTTACTTCATTGATAGACGTCAATCATAAATATTAGTCGCCAGTTGACACCGCCCTCATAAGCATTCTCGGAACCGATAGGACGGGAAAATCACAGTTTGGCGACTCCAAAGTAACCTGAGAATTTCTTGCGTTGCATCTTTGTCAGCACACGTGACTCAGTAATGTGGCTTGAATATTCGATATGTTCGTCACTCTATCTCTTTTAATTTATTATCGATTTCCCCATGGGGCGTTTATGGCGATTACGTGAAGAAGAAGTTACTAAGTGCACTTTAAATTGTGTGTGTAATTCAGAAGTTTATTTACAGGTCAACGCTGAGTCTTCAAGACTACATTATGTGCATACTTGATCCTGTGACCTTTCAGGGAAAATATTTATTTTGAGCCAAAGTAGGTCAAATTTACCTCGGCTGCCCGGGTTTTCGCCAAATAAATTATATTGCTCCAAAAACGCCAGTACACCAATGAGACCTCAATGAACACTGGTAAACAATTTAAAGACCATTCATGTCTGGATGCCCTTAAAAGTACAAGGTTACTCCACCAAGGGACTGCTGACAATTTAACAAGACCTTCTTCCCGCTCCTCGCGTGTTGCGCCGTCTTTAAGGCATCTCTAGACGTCACAAGGCGTCGACCCGAATCCCAGAACAGTTTCCCCAGCGCGTTAACCATACAGAGTACGCCGACCTGGGACACTTTCATTATGTTCACAGGGCAACTCCCTTGAAATCCTGATCTGCATTTTTGCACAGGGTCCGCCTCGTCCAACCGCTACGCGGCCAGATTTAGCTGTTTCCGTCCCTCTTCCGGCGATGTAGTGAAACCACTATCCATTTACGTTAATAACCATTCTGCTGGGCGATCCTTCCAGGCTGTGGGAGTCAGCGGGAGAGGACGTCCGATCCGAGTGATGACGGTATTCGCTGGTTTAACAGAGCCGCCCTTAGGAGTTCCCCTTACCGACCCCAATTAGACGATGTAGTGAAACCACTATCCACCTACGGACAATTACCATTCCGCTTGGTGATCCTACCAAGTTCTGGGTGTCAGCGAAGTCAGCAGGAGAGGACGTCCAGGTCGAGGGATTACGGTACTCGCTTGATTAACAGAGCCGCCCCCAGAGGTTCCCCTAACCGACCCTCCTCAGACGATGTAGTGAAACAAATATCCACCTACGGAAAATTTCCATTCCGCTTGGCGATTTTTAGGAGAAGTCTTCAATAAAATCTTCTGCGGGTGACTCTCGCCCCGGTCGCGACGTGCACGCTCCAGCTGCTGACCGAGCTCTTTTAAAGTATGGAATGTACATGTACATTTATAGAGAAACCTTGATTTTGTTTACAATCGCCCTTTTCTTTTACATTTTCAACTTTAAACGCCAGCCGAAAGATTCAATCGCCATTGGCGATTTTTGAGATCGGAAACGCTAAATTATAAAATCCTGACTTGAAATAAAGCTACATGTATAAAAATACTTTTTTAAATAATTAAATTTAAAAAATGTTTAAATTGTTGTGTTTTTTCTACTTGTTAGTCCCATATTCTACGCATGAAATGTGTATTATAGATTGCCCGTTTATTCAAACCACACGTACATGTTCGTAAAATAATTATACTACGGGAGATAACATCATATTTGTCCTCACATGGCTTATTATGAGTTTATTTTTTCGTCAATGAAACATGGTATTTTAATAATTGATGAACATGCAGTATTTTTTCGACACACATAAATAATGCTTTCAGAGCCGCGACGTGCGAAAATGGGTTTTATGGCGCGTCGGCTAGCGTAGCTCAAGCCAAGTCTTTGGAATTGCACAGTCCGGCCAGGAGCTGCACTATCAGCTATAAATCACGCCAGGTTTCGTGGTCTTATTAGGTATCTTTTTACCATATCTTCGCTTGCCGTATATGGCGTAAGACAAATTTTCGCATGACGCGGGTCTTTACACATATCGTTGCACAAAACGTTTCGATAGAAACTTAAAGGCAAACAATGTTATTTATAGCAAACTGGCAAATGTCGGTATCCTATTCAGTCTTTCAAAAAACGATCTCCATACCGACAGACCGAGTACGGCAAACATGTTTGGTTAGATAGTAAAACGATTTCCGTCTTATCACAACACTATATTATTTCGGTAGTTTTTTTTTCCTCATCTTGAAGCCAATTCCGTCTGAGCAACGTTTATCGATAGTCCAAAATGTCTTTCCGGACGATTGAGTTACCGAGTATCGAGTCGAAATGCGAAGTATTATTTAAACATACATCAAACACAATAATATCGAAACATATAAATAAACATTTTAGTTGTTTTCTGTCGAGTTTAAGCGAACATGGATAAATTATTTCCGATTATAACGATTTCTTTTAATTAACAGCGTTTATCTTATCCCTATGAAAAAATAATAAAACGGACTTTATATGCATATTAAAACAAAACAGTTTTCATGTGTAAGATTATTTTTTGCTTTACACAATAAAATAATGGTTCAGTTGATTAACAAGTAAAATAGTATTGGGTTTTCCGTTTCCTCCTGCGCGCGGTATTTGTATATTTCAGAGTTAAATTGGAAGTCCGCCCTGCGTCTTTGCGAACGCATTACGCATACAGAGATATCAATATGCACGCATAGACAATTCAGTTTGCACCACGTCCGTTTGTTGTTTTTTGCTTGTATAAAGATTTTTTCTATATTTTCATCCACTGTAAAAGAAAATGTATTAAATTAAAAACAAAATTAACATAACATTTTAATCGTGTCATGCACTTCGCCTTTTATAGTAATGTGTCTTAACGTTATTCAACACACCTCTTACACGTTCGATCGTTCATGAAAAAATATCACACACCAACACACCCATACTTTTGAGAACTATAGCTGTATAATGCTATGTATTGTATACTACGGCTAATATATATTTTGGTTTTGTTAAATTATCGATGCTTAGTCTTCAGACCACCTTTACTCCGATGGTCATTTCGTATTTTTATAAAGATGAAATGAAGTGTACACATATACACCAATGCAGAGATGTAGAGAACGTTATCTACGTGTCTGACCAATGGTACTAAATATTATGTCGTGGACTTGTTATTTAGGTGTTAGAATGTTTATATTATAATTACTTATAAATGTATTGAATTAACACATGCCAGTATGCATATGTTTGACGTTAGTGTAACCAGTGTCAGTGCTCATGTAAATACCGAATGTAAACAATAACAATCAACTGGTATAAAATCATCGATTTTCTCCTCCAAAATCCTTTCTACACGTTCAGCCTCTTTCTGATATTCGAAGCGTAACGTGATATCTAAAAAAGCAGCAGTGGTAGTACAGTCCAACCTGCCAATAAAAACCACTCCATGCATTTGGTCGTTGTGGTCGATGTTCACAAACAATCCTCGTTATGTGACAAAATATAATGATGACAACGGAACTTTCCAAATTATATCATCTTTTCGCGTTTTTAACGATTAATGATTTTCATAGTTTTTGAAATCGTCAAAGAAGCCTATAACGGATATTTTAGAGCATGGTAAATGCTCAGTATTACTGTTTCCTTGCAAAAAAACTATTCTGAAACATTTTTTTCAATGTTTTCCATTTATCAAAACGTGAAAAAGTCCCTTTAAAACATATGTAATAAGGTAATTGGTTATAAGGGATGATGTTATATTTTCATTATGGACTTTATTTTTATGAAATGTGTCTTTTATAAAGATTTTAAGGCATATGTATTATAATGCTGTAACGCTTGCTCGTACTAGACAATCATCTTTCCTAACGGTACACCACTAATACATAGATTAACAAGTAATAATAAACAGAATGATTGCATTATTACAAATTTGAAAGTTAAACCAGTCATTACGCTAAGTATTCATCATCAATGACCATGCAGTTCATATTGAGCGACACTGTTTGTTAACGTACAAAATATATATATATATATATATATATATATATATATATATATATATATATATATATATATATATATATATATTTATTTATTTATTTATATATATATATATATATTCGAGACAGGACACTTTCAAAAACCATAATTATATTAATCATTGTTGCGTTAATGGGATTCACTAGACGCAATATTGATTTTCCCAAGTAATGGGTTACTAATTGCTGTTAATATAGGTTACCGTGTCATGATGCCTTGCGAAAATAAATGCTTTTCTAATTAGGTGACAATTTAAAGGTAACAAATATTATTATTATTTATTATATTATATAATAAAAGCCTGGTATACATTACGTTCCTTTTGTGCGATCACTTTGTATTTATTTACTTCATGCTTATTTTAAAACAATAAAGCTTTAATCAGGACAAACACTCCTATCAAGAAAAACTTTATTAATTGTTTATTTTCTCCAGCTTGATTTTACAAGTAATTTAAACGGATGTAAAAGAAAACCCGTATATTCAGAAAATTAGGTTCGCGTTTTTTTAAACTTTATGGTCGTAATGTATAATTAGTATTTACTTGTTCTAAAATAAATTAGGGAAACTTTTATCTCAGCATTAAAATAAAGAATATTTTCAGGTTGCTTTATTTGTTTATTCACTTCAAACGTTCGAATATTGTTTTCGCTTACAGTTTTAATACGAACGTGTATTGTATGGTAAAAGTTAGTAGAAATTAACATTCTCACACACATGTATGCTTATGCAATAATATCGTGCAAATAAAAAGCCCTTTTGAGCACTCAAATGCCAGGTAAAAACATTTTGCCCCAAATAAACTACGATAATCGTTATAAATAATAGTATCTTCAATTTAAAATTATATTGTACTTTTTTCATTTGGATGTTTGGCGCATTAGTCACCGTTCTATTAATTTAAAGTATTAACCGGAATTTAATTAAAACTTTTACTCTCTTATCGTCGTATTTATTTAATTTTTAGTTGATCATTTAATGTTCAACTTTCTCATAATTCAAGTGTTGATATAATTGCCCCTGCATTGTCCAACGGCATTTCTAATATACCTTTTTACCAGTATTTCATTAAATGTACAGCGCGGAATATCGTCATCAAATAATGTCTAATGGGTTTGTATTTGATCAATGCCCCGCCCCTCGTTTTAGTAATTTAGATACCTGAATAACAGGTAAAATGTGGCAGGGCTTGTGTAAATACGCGCTGAAAGGAATCTTCAAAAGTGAAAAAAACGTTGAATTGGACTTCAAATGGCATCCAAGGCCTTTCGAACTTTATTAAATATGAATATAAAAGAATGAACAACGTGATAGAATTATTGTACATACTGTTTATACCACCCCGTAATTATCCCTGGAGATAAAGAAGAATAATGGTAAATTGAACGTAATTGTTCATTTATTGCCATTTTTCATTGATTCAATGTGTCAACGCGCAGAAGATCAATAGGACGTTCTTGATTTTTTCTCTTTTTTTAAGAATGCAGAGAATACAAAATGCGCTCTATATGAAATATGGTATTTTGAATAAAATATGTTGAACTCATACTGAAAGAATAAATTGCTTGAGAAATATAAACACGTGTATTGACATTTCAAGCAAAGCTCAGTTAATAATCATTGTTAATAAAGTAAGAACAGTATAGTTTATTCTTCAAACGGTAAGCTTGTTATGCTTAAGTTGAATACATGTTATGTTCTGTTCTGTCATTAAGTCTGGCTTTTGTGTTGCTGTGCATATATCTCGCTATCGTAGCCGTGTCACACCCGGCAATACATTAACAATAAAATAGACAAGCGCAAATGTTACAAGGCTTGCAAGCACAAAACCTGAACAACAAAATCATTATAATAATATGCCCTCCATACTGATTTACTTTATTTAATGGAATACAATACCCTATTTCGACAGGGCAAAAATGTATGTTTGACTATCATGTTGTAAGCCTTCAATCTGAAATAAAAGCGTACA
The DNA here is from genome assembly GCF_020536995.1 of Dreissena polymorpha. Taxonomy (NCBI): domain Eukaryota; kingdom Metazoa; phylum Mollusca; class Bivalvia; order Myida; family Dreissenidae; genus Dreissena; species Dreissena polymorpha. The sequence continues at coordinate 95,101,367 of NC_068362.1, forward strand.
TACCCTTGAAAAGGTGCTGTAAGCTCGGCTGACGGAGTTTAATTAGATTATACTGGTTAATATTCAACAAACTCTCGCCACATAGAAAAGGCAAATGTAAAAAATGCGCGTAGAAACAGCCCGAATTAATTTACAATGCGATAGCTAAGTGACGTGTAAACTAATCGAAAATTAGTTTTCCATTTCTATGGTGGTCTCGATGAAGCAGCAGTCAACAGAACCATTTTAATTACAAGTGCCAATGTATTTATTGCCAATACCTCAACTTTGTGTATACATCTTAAGCACACGTCGTCACATCTTGCATGTTCGATCACAGGCGCAGAATAACCGTTTGGCCGGTTCTGGCAAATGTCAAGTGAAACAATCGAGCAACATGAATTCTTGTTCGTGATTGGCTGTTTTCCGACTTACGTACGCTAAAAGTAATTGATTTGGTTATGTGCATATTTTTGTGGAACCTCCCTTCGGAAACCATTGAGATCTAATGGGTAGTTTCAAAATCGTTTATTAAAGTGTGTTATCTTCCATATTTCTTATTTACTAGAATATATGTTAATGTTAGGCGATCATTTGTGCTATGTCACTGTTACTTGCATGAATGAGCATACATGTATATATGTCTTTGATTTATGCATGAACATAAAATTTATTTCATTTTATTGAACTGCATGTATGTCTCAACATCTGTTGTATGACCGTGCATATACAAAGTGATAATGAACATATGTCTATTATAAATGTTGTTCGATTTCTCAACAAAGCAAACCACATGTACGACAAAGTCTATAACCACATTTGTACTCGTCTATAAAATAATCCGTTGTCATGTTGGAAACTGAAGTGTACAACGACAGTGTCACCTATCGGTATTGCCGATGAATTCATATTTCCTATGTATATAGATCAAGTTAAATAAAATAAAATAAATCATAATATTCTGCATATAAATAAATGAATGAATGAATCAATGAATGAATGAATGAATGAATCAATGAATCAATGAATGAATGATTCAATAAATGAATGAATCAATGAATCTATGAATCTATGAATCAATGAACCAATAAATGAATTAATAATAAATAAATAAATAAATAAAAACATTAATTAATTAATTAATCAATTAATCAAATTATTTATTTGTTTATTTATTTATTTGTTTATTTATTTATTATATATATATAAACTCACGCAAATGTGCTTATTAAAACTAATTTAAAAAAAAATTGTACTGGTGTTTATGTGCTGCTGTCATAAGGAAAATAAGGCAGTTAAAAAAAACATTGCACTTATTTTTCCTTGTTTTGTAAGATTTTTCAAATCGAAGGGTGCTGTTTTTGTATTACATTTTGTAACAAATAAATTGATAAATTATTTTTCGCAAATTGTAATTTCGTTAGAAAAAAAATCCTCAAAGCGGAAATTATAAGAAGTACTTGGATAATTAAATTTAAAAGATGAATTCAGATGAAATTTAATAAAATGAAAGTGATATTATGCGCATTTTCACTGTTGAATTGAGCTGAAAAGAATTAACAGGTCAAAAGAGTTGGTTAAAATGTGGTAACTGGCCAATTATCTGCAATTCATCTTGCTACCAGTTGTTTATAAAAAATATATATTATATTCAATATTTTAGATGACTGTACAGTCCTCTAAGCAGAGCGGAACTGTCTTTTTATTAGGGTCGAAGTTAGTGTTCGTGTATCGCATGCACGAATCTGCACTAAAACTAAATTTAGATTCGCATCGTACATGCATGATCAGTTGTCAAAAGCATTATCTTTCTCTTTCCGGGATATTGTTTAACTATGTTGATGATGCATTAACAAAAATAAGTGTATATGAAATGAAAACACCAACAATAAACAACGGTTGCGATAGACACCTATAAAAATAGCATATACTGTTAGATGCAATCACTTTAAAGTAATGTTTTATTCATTACTTGTTATAATATTAGTTTTAGATACTTCAGCCATATAGTTACAGAACTTTCATTCGACTGACATCTCGACGTTTGAACGTTTAGTTCTCTGATTTGGGATTTCCTCATAATATAAGTTTTGCTCTTATTGCGGATGTTGATATGAGCATATGAACATTTCCATGGAATGATATTGTCTTCATGTATTTTGTTCGACTCAAGTAAATATTGTGTTGTTGTTTTTTTATTTAGGAATATTATAATCTAGCAAATAATTTACAGCGATTATTTATTATTCAATCGAACGTTTTCCAACACAATAGCTAACTGTTAACTACATATTTTATTTAAGGAATAAATGTCACTCATTTGAAATATATTTAATAGAATACTGATTAAATGAATGATACATTTTTTTTAAAGTAAGATAATGTCAGGTATTTTAATGTGTCCATGTTTGTGCCTCGATTTGTGTTCATAAACTATTTTAAGAGTATTTACCCAACTGTCCAGGCGATTCCGTCTGCTGTATGTACGCAGACGACAAACTCGTATGTGACGTCAGGTGAGGGATGTCCGCGAGGGCGTTTGGGTGACCTTGATACGGATGTGTCGCTTCAAGCAGACGTTGATGACGTCTCGAAATAAACGTTTCCTTTGATTTTTCATTGTCAAGGAACAGGTTCCGTGAATTAATGTTACTGTCGTCCGCGCCGTCAGACGAACTTGTGGACTCGGGCCGTCTGTCTGAATTAAGAATGGCGTCTATTGAGAACTTATCACTTTTGCTTCTGTGAGACTGTGTAGAGCGCGCGTTCGTTTGTCCGTTCGTGAGACAAAAAGGCACCGTTGGTAACGATGGAAACGTTCTGTAAGCCTGAGACAAAAAAGCCGGATGTAGCGACATATCGTAAGACTTCATGGAGTATGCAAAAGGCCAGAAAGTGTTGGCCATAGCCATCATGTGTGCCGAGGTAGCCTGCATCGCGCCCGCAGTGAGCTATCCGTATGTTTTAGTGTTCAGCTATTGATTCTTGAACACTGAAATACTGTTAATCCCACAAGAAGAATAATTTTAAAGTATTTTGATATATTAACACCAATCATCTAAACCCACTTTTTTGTTCTTTCCTTTTTAACTTTCACAATGAAAAATATGCTCAGAGCAATGTTTCAAGAGTCCGAGTCTGTATTCGCCGAGTTGATTATATGTAGCTGCGTATATGTATCAAAGTTCATCAACAACAAATCTTGGGTCCGATGGTCATCTCAAAGCTGCAACCACTTAACTCTGCGCCCGCTGGTCATTAAGATCTTATATACGCGCTACGGTCACTGTGATCGCGCAGCCTCTAATTTGTCACCATTCGTTTACTCTTCCTCGCACTTGACACTGATTCGATTAACTGTTCCTTGCGAGTTCTTTTATTGATAATTGCAATATTGAATCATGATAGCAATCTAATCTCCTTAAAACCATTTATCGGACTATAAAAATCAATTTGCATAGCCCCTCCCGGCGCTTTGGTGTCATTTACAAATTATAAGCCTTGTACCGGATACCCATTGGCTGGCGTAATATTGGGAGGACCGTTTGATATGCACTATTCGGATTCGCTTCTTAAATCCAATAATCTCTGAACGCGTAGCAGTCTCATTAGACTGTACGAAAGAGTATTACACGTTTTTCATGCGGCTATAACTATTAGTTTAAAAAAATGTGAGCACCAGGTTTACGCTTCGACATCTTTTTCAAAGGCCCAATATGTACTACCTAGGTGCAATTGCAACTCAAACAAGAAATATCTTCAAAAAGATATTCGGCGTATAATCTGTATATTGGAATATTTACATTTTGAGATAATTAAATTTAAAGCTGATGTTTTAATTTTGTCTTTTTTCCAGCTGTCTGTTAATTATCCACCACATGAAATGTTTGTTATGCAGTGTATTGCATATAAATGCATTCACATTGTAATTTATGTCTTTACAGTTTATATATCATCGCATAGTTCATATCACATTTCCTTTGCACGTTTGTGATCTTACATATCTCATTGCATATACATTGTTGTGTTATTTATTAGGTGAAGCTAAGCATAAAAAGGGTGGGGCTTGCCTATGATAATATTTATTTGTTTCGAGCAGCATATCTTGCAATTCTTGCCGAACCTGTATAATTCAAAAGTATGACTTTATTCCGAATAATAGTCCAAATCTAAAGAGATTGACTAAATAAACGCGTACTTACGTTAAATATGACATAAAAATCACCTTTGAATCAAGCCGAAATCAGCGTAAATATATTATGCACATATATTCAAGCTGCTAACTTGCATACATACATACGTACGTACTTACTTACGTACGTATCCCTATATTTTTTTAATTAGCCAATCCAATATTAGAGTATCTACTGGCGGAAAAATGTCTCATACATTTTATTGGCTGTTGTAAAGGTAAAAAAGGGTGAACAGCTGGGTTAAACAGCTAAAAAATGCAAAGGACTTACAAACGGTACACGAATACTTAAATTCACATTAAACAAAACATGTTGTGTTTTTATTTCAAAAGTGGAACATTTTGTATACACTTTTTTTGATAAAAAGTTTAAGTTTTAAGCTAGCATCTTTGAAATAATTGTATATGTTAATAAAAGTAACTCATATTAATATATAAAACAGTTGCATGGTGTTACACCTACCAGCGAAACGCTCTCAAAGTGTGTATTCGCATAGATATATGTCCGATAAATCAACATTCATTAAAACCTATTAGATGCTTTAATCAGATGTTATCAGTATGTGTATCGACTTTTTTAATCGCACTGTATATGAACAGCTGATTGCTGTTGAAGGATAATTTCATTTAACTACAAAGTTTTATTACTTTTTTTAGGTTTAGATTGTGAATATAAAGGGGTGCATTCCAATCGTTTACGCACACGATTGTTCAGACTGCATGAACAGTTAATAGTTTGTTTCATTTTATTGGACGTGTATAATTTTATTGATTTCCACATCAATTCAAGCGCACACAAATACGACAACGCCGACGGCAAGATACCGGAAAGTTTCTGCTTAAGTAAATGTTAAAGGAACAGTTGACTGAATGAAAGTCTAAAAGGCTATCACAAAGAAAACACTTTTTTAGAATAAGTACACATAAATGAAACAAAAGTGTAGAAATATCGCAATCGGAAAATCAAAAATATTTATCATGGGAGATTGGTATTTTGCGAGCAAGTAAATGTTGATGTTATTTCTAATTAGCTGGACGTGTATTTATGGTATTGTTTTAATTAAAATGAAATTCACATCAATGTTTAAAGCATTAAATTTCAGAAACGTATGATGTTTGATGAAGAAGGAAACTATGAAAATCAAAAACCTTTATTAAGAAATGTATCATGAAGTATGACTGACCTATAACCATAATACTATTTTCTCTTTGAATTCAAACCTATTCTAAAGTTTTCAAAGTAAATTCCTAATAAATTGAGTATCATCTGCTACACAGTTTTACTTTCACCACCACCATCATCACAGATAAACCATCAACATCGTCTACAACTGCGACATTAGATTGGACCTTAATTTTTTTTCTATAATAACAGTTTTCCGCAGTTTTTTTTACGGAACTATTTCAGATATTGAGCTGATTTTTGTATGTGATTATACCAACATGACCACAGATAAAGTGTGTTCGTTCCGGCCCATTGATATTTTTTGAAGTTATGGGCCTTGGACTAAATTTTCTTTATAATAACCGTTTTCCCGGTCTGTGTATGGGGCATAATAATAAGCTTAGTGTCTAAAAGAGTTACGAAAAAATCCGTCCATCATTTCATTTTCCTGACTTTTTTGCAAACGATTTAAGATATTGGCCTGCGTTCCGTTTGTTATGCGAAGTTATGGGACTTGGACTAAGAAAAAGAAACTTTCCGGTTCAAATTAATGACAATTGTCCATATCACCTCTCTAATTGCTTCCAACATTATTTGTTTTTCACAAATTATTAGCGTCAGTAATTTTCAGACCTACGACGTCCTGGCAAGCCCATATTTTGTTGGTATAAAACGCAGGTTAATTTTAGTTCCTTTTAATACTAATTCTATGTCGGCGATGATTATTTGCGCAATAACGTAGATGTACGTGTATTTTATGCAAGAAACACAATATTCGATAAAAGCTGAAAGTGTCTTCCCTATTAACCCTTCGTGGACTGCACATGCTTATCTGGATCGACACTTGACAAACATGCATTAAGCCCTGTTTTCCCACAACGAGGCTTTATTACTTATATGGTGCGTGTTACATTTTTAAGTTTATTAAGTACCTAGGTCAATCAGACAATCCCGTATCTGGGGCGATTGCATTTTAACTAGTTATGCTATTGATTTGATCAAATATATTTGGGAACTATACGCCGTTGTAAATATTCATTCAAATAAACTACCGGAATTAACTTTCGATTAAAAACATTATTATAAACAATAAAAAGGTTTGAAAGAGTTATTCATTAAAACAAGCAATTCAAATACAATGTATGTGCAATTTTATTGTCAAGGGGGTATGTATGAATTAAATATTTGCATTTTATTTTCTAAATCTTAAACCAAAACATGAATATGGAATATGCTTATCAAATCCATCTGAACGGCCAAAATGATAATGACATTCGTTTCCACTAACATTACCAAAATAATAAGGGTAGATAGGTCGGTATAACAGTGTTTATTATGTCCCCAAGTCTATACTGTTTTTTTTCCCTGTCTGTTGGTTTGTTGGTTTGTTTGCGTCAAACTTTAACATTGGCCATAACTTTTGCAATGCATGTTATCTCATGGAGCTGCACATTTTGAGTGGTGAAAAGTCAAGGTCAAAGTCATACTTCAAGGTCAAAGGTCAAATATATGTGGGGCATAGTGTTTCACAAACGCATCATGTTTAACTTTATTTATTTCCCAACTTAACTAAGAATATGCCATGATGTGAGGAAACTTCCCAACGTCTAAATAAAAATCATGTTAAAGTTGGTTTTTGTTAATGTGAAGTTCATTTAGCGAATGTAGCCAGATGTATCGCAAACTTATTAATTGTGTAAAATAATTGAATTTAATCGAATTAAGTAAATAAGAGAGAAAACCCATCATGGATTAAACACAAACTTAAACGCTTAAACTTAAATTATATCGGTTGGGAAAACTACATTTTCAACGCTCTGACTTTCTTATGATGGTACCATTTATCAAATGTTTGCTGAAATAAAAAATCTGTAACGACGCCGTTATCAACAATGTTAATTATTTTAGTTTAAAAGCTATATAGTATGTCTATGTGCCGTATAAACAGAATCGCACATGTAATACCTCAGTCACAAATAGACACCGATCACCGTCCGATCAGCGGCCGACGTATTTTTTCGCTCATCGGCCGGCGCAAGCCCGACGAGCGGAAATAAACGTCGGCCGCTGATCGGAGGCTGATCGGTGTCTATTTGTGACTGAGGTTTTAAACTTTGTCACTCATCGGACGGCGGACGGCTCCGACGTGTCAAGTCTTCCCGATGCCTGGAGATCGGACACATCGGCCGGCGACCGGATTATTTGTGACTGAGGCATTATAAGTGGGATTGCCCAACATTGTACGTATCTTTCGTACATGAATGATTTTGTTCACTGTTAAGCATAAAATTATTTGCAATAGCATACAACTCTAATTTCCTTTTTTCGGCAACCATTCTTCTGAAGTTTAGTTTTAGTTCTTTATTCATCCGCACTACTAAGGAGCCATACTCGCTTTAACCTCATGTAGTCGCTTAAATTGACTGTCCAACATCTTTGAAATATTCATTCCAGCTTTCAATATTTTTTTAATATCGCACTAAGTTCTTAACATAGTTGAATAAATGTACTTTGTTTATTTATTTTATGTGCATTAGAGCCTAAAACAGTGATATTCTTGCGCAATTTTAATAGTAATATTCGTATTTAGATCTAGCATGACTAACAATGTTTCTAATTAAATAATAAACCGATATTTCACACTAAGTTATTAAGTGAATATAATTTTGTTTATCCCAGATGTATTATAATACTATTATTATCACATTCCATTGTGCTCCAATTTGTCTTATTCGATGACGGGCGAGGATTGAATGTAGTTGTTAAAGGAAAGACCGCTAGTAGTCAGTTATGAGATCAAATTACTTTAGATATGTTTCATTTACGGATTTAATTGCATTAAATGGAGTGTATTCTTCTAGAAAGGCTAAGCAATTAAATACATATTTTACAGCAGTCATATAATAGCGACTTATTCAAAAATGGAATATCAATTATGGCGTCTAAAGAGGACTTTGTACGAAGTCTATTTCACTGTGTATACCATTTAACTAATATTAATTACTAATGTTGTTTTGTGGCAGCTGAGTCATATACAAATTCTTCTACACGCGTTTTAATGTTCGGTTGGCAGGTCTTCCGTTCGGACGTAGGACAATAATGTTGTTATGGGAATTATGAAGACTTCACCTTTGGTAGACAGAAGTTATCCAAAACACAGACATACATCAAATAAGTAAAGTAAATCATACCGGCTGGTAATTGTATTCGTGCAATTCTATGTCTGCGTATACGAAAATACACAGCAAATAAAACTGACTCGAGTAAAATGTGGCTGTTGGGCGGCATATTTTTGTCAAAGAAAAAAGCTCATGTTGCAAACTCAGCCGGCATCCTGAAAATTACAAAAAAAGAATATAGGTACACCTTGCTTCAAGAAGAATTGCCAATAATATCATGTTTGAACTTTGAAACTGGCATGCCAAGATCAGAAATCTACGACTGCCACCCAAGGTTGTGGCCATAATTTCATCAACAAATTAATCCCGTGTATCTGGTAAAGATTTTAGCGTCTTATTTATAAACAAATATAAATCTGCCCACACCTTTGTCGGCAACATTTAACACATGTGAATCGTTTATGATTCTCGAAAAAGCTTCTATCACATAGAGAATCGCGACTTACCGTATTAAAATTGTCATATAATGGATTATTTTTACAACAAAATGTACATGATATGTTTCACGTATTTTCTCATGTTTCTGCGCATGATTACAAAACAAAAGATATGCCTCAGACTAAAGGGGAACTATTTTGTATACATTAATCACTGTATGTAGACGAAATAGGTATTGTGCTACATCTATTTGCGTATACGCAGCTTATATATGAACTTTGGGAAATCTACATGAATTTGCGTATGCATCTGCTTAATATGACATATGTTACATGTAGCAGCGTACACGCTCACGGGAAATTAACAGTATTTATATAGGCATTTTTTATTGAAAACTGTGTTAATCTATATCACATACGCAGATGAAAGATACATTTGTGTATTTTGTTTATACAGATTGATTTGGAAATAAAGCTTATATTGTGCATCTGTTATGTCGCAGAATGTGTCCTCTTGCCAATAATTAGTACGCAACCAGTTAAAAAAAACTTGTTCGTAAGTCGTACAAAAAAGCCATTTTATTAACTTTTATTTCTGTCCCACTCATATGCTTTTCCATTTGTTTCAAGGTGTTAAGACATTACGATATTATAGTAAAGGAGCCATTGGTATTTTTACATTATCAACACAACACAGTAAAAAGCTACACATATTACTATAAAAAACATCAAGTATCGGATGATTTGATTTTAAGTATTAATATGAATTATGCTATGATATATGTTTAATGGCTAAAATATATATTGAATAATCGAGTATATCAAATTACTATAAGTTGATAGCCCGCAAAGCATTCACACGGTTCTTTCTGCTATTGAAACAAATACTGTTCGGTATAATATTGGCTTGTAATTGTAAGTAAAATGTATATTTCTTGAAGCCGGCAAGTTTGTTGAACTGGAGCGAATCTCGGTGGAATTAATTACAATGTCTTGAGTAAATGGCGCATAAATCTTCTACTGCCTCAAATGGTAAAATGTTGCTGTTGATGTCATTGTTTAAGAAATAATATTTTTCTATCATGGTTTGTTGTCGAATAACCCACAGTAAGGAGTATAGATGCGTAGGAATTAAATAACGAGTGCGAATCACGATTCTGATTGATTTGGTTCAAGCTTTTGGACGTGAACTATATTTTTCAATACCCCGCCCTTCTTAGTACAAAGTTTACTATTTAGTGACGTTATTGAATTGTACAAACATATGACGTCGTTTTCATTCATAAATATGTAATACGTAATATTTAAATATTCCTCACGCCCATTCTAGGTGCGCGAGGCACACTGAAGACTATATAAGATCTACAGATATTCCCTATTCAAGAGTCGCCAGCGGAATATGGCGTCTGCCCTTGGATGGCAGACCAATTCGTTGTCACTTCCGGTGTGCGGGAAAGCGTACGCGCCAGTGGCACAGGTGATACATCTACATATAGACAACAATATTGTACCTGAGCTTTTAAATACATTTGTCATTTGACAATAACAATCGTAAGCTAATATTTCATTCGATGGCTAGGTAGGTAGATAGATGATTTTGTATAGATTTCTTCATTAGAATGCTTGCTTTATATGACCATGATATTTTAGGCAAATATGTTGTAACCATATGGCGGTAACAAATGTAACATTGGACTTTTGCTATATGGTCAGGCGATCGTCTTTTCCGAAAATATGAATTCTGGCGCGTGTTTTGGGCTATATCTCGTAGCTCTACGCCAATCAGAGCCCTTGAAGAAGCCACATGACGAAATGTTGTAGCTTGATAATTGGCTTTTTATCGGGCGAAAAGTCGTAGCGATTATTGCTACGTCATTTCACCTATAAGTACATTTCGTTTGGACAAATTTGACAAAAACGTTTTTATATTTGCAGCTACGAGGTCTCCTATCAGGATGAATTGTTGTACCTCATTAAAATGACAAAACTGTGGTGACGAAATATTATAGCTACCATTTCTGAACATCAGTATGACTTATCAGTATGAATTATCAGTATGACTTACGCGTCTACGGCTAATACCGTATTTTGCAGCTTCATTTGTTTGGTATTTTTAGAGAATTTCACTTTCTAAAACATCAATATAAAAAAAATGTGATGTTTTTTTCTCTCTCCTGAAAAGTTGGCATTTTGTAGGAACGAGGTTTGAGAACGACAGCGACGATAGTGTGCTTGATGATTTCATATGAAAAAGTAAAACTGTGAGTAAATGCATCTCGTAGGATGAAGGCACTTCCGGTAACAACGAGACGTTTGTGCGTCGAGATTCCGCTTGTCATGACAAGGTCACCTGCGGCATCTCATTGATTCTGTTCGGCATAGCAGCCATCCACTACCTCTTTACCTCATTAAAGATTAAAGGATTTATGGTTTCCAAATACCATCTAGCTAGCTCAATTGGTAGAGCCCTGGGGTGGTATTCCAGAAACATCTTAAGTGATTTCTTAAATAATTTTACTTAAGTTTAAAATTAGAATGTTTTGTATTTCTTTACTAAATCAGGAAACACATGTTTTTCTGGTATTCCTAAAATAACTTTGGCAGAATGATGTTATTTAAATGTATATCTTGATGCCAATATATTGCAATATGAAATGTAACACTAAAGAAAATATCCCGATTTAAGGATACGAATAAAATTTAACTTAAGATGCTTCTGGAATACGACCCCAGGACTATCAACCCGATAATCGCGGGTTCGATCCCCGGCCAGGTCACGTAACTTGTGAGGGGATTGGTAATGAAATATTGTCGTCGGCCATTATTCCCATATCTCTGATTCAAGTTAGGCAATTTTTTTGCTTACTGACACTTAGTATGGGCACTTGGTACCAGTAACCCAGCATACCATATACAATTAATGTTGGTAAACTGAACTACGTGATCTGAGTGAAACTCTGTTGAAAACGGCGAAAATCTAACTAAACAAAACAAATGAAATAGTTCTAAAATTGGTGCTTCACTATTTCCAACAATCGCTTTTCTTAATATTGTATTAAACATCAACATTATATTACGTTTCAGGCAAAGAGGTCATTTTACAAAGGCAAAATAAGAGTGGCGGTTGCTCAGCAAAATATCTCTCGTATCCTAGCAACGATATCTGTTTAATTCGGCGGCGTTGGGATAGGCGTACTCATAGGAGTTCCACAATGTGCAACAAAGTGTATTTCGACAATGGACCCGTTTATCAAACAATTCGCTGTAAGAAATCCGTTCGTACTTACTTTACAAAAGAACATGCGCTCATAATATTCAAAAGAGCAAGTGGAAATGTTTGTGAATTTCAATGTAAGTTTTTTAACCTGTGAACATTCATCGTTGAGTTTGAATTATTTGTGGTAAAACCCGAATCGGTATTACTCTGTGTACAGTGACAGTTTTGTAAATATTTAATGCATGAATATTAAACCATGACAGTTTTTTAGTGAAAATCCAAGTATGCATAGTTTTGGTATTACCATCGCGTGATATACTCAGCCTCAAAGATACAATCTTCCTAGTTTTGTTTGTTTCTGCTCGATATGAACCCATTATTGGCACTGTCAAGACGACAGTGGTAAGGACACGTATTTTCAACTTGCCTTGTGAAACAATGCTAGAAAATTCGAAAAATGAATGCATATAAATTCGTATGCTGTAAAATGCTTTAGCACATGTACTTAAAAGACGGTAACAGGGTAAAACGAACCAATTAAAACACGTGACCAAATAAACAAAGTACAATAATGCAAAATCTTATAAGTTTTTAAGTGTTGGTAATTACAATGGATTTTTTCATAGCTATTGTGGGGTTGTTAATGAGATGATGTTGTTTTAAGAGAAGAATAGTGTTATTTATTTGACGATCATGTCAATCAACATGTATATTCAAAAATCGTACAGACATATTTGATAATTTAACTCAAGTTGTACGTTAGTGTAAAAATATGTGTATAATAATAACTTCTTACTGTCGTGTTATTTACTTAGATTTTTTTTAATGGAACAAGGATCTTTACTGATTGTTATAGTCTTTAAGATAATTGATTGTTGTCGTTGTAGTTAATACATGTTGATTTAAATTAAGCTCCTGAATGTATGTTCGTAAAGTGTCGTCCCAGATTAGCGTGCCGCTATTATGGAATTTTTATTTTAATGGAAGTGTTTTCTTAAGTTAAACTAACGAAAATCAAGTAAAAGTTTTATCCATCATTAGCCTGAGCGGACTGCACTGGATATAATTTATGCACATGCATTAAATTGTCTCAAAACGAGGCTCATCTGTAAATTAAAATGCCAATCTGACCTCAAGTACATTGCGAAAAGAACACAATTACGAAGCAGTTATAACTCGACGGTAAATCATACAAAAGAAGTCCGAATCAAATACCACATTGTACTCCAAACATCTTTAACACGATCCGCCGTGTGATGATAACCTTAACACACCGATAGCAATTTGCTTACGAATTTCAAATCGTAACCAAACGAATTACATGGAAATAGTATGACCAATAAAATTTACTTTGGAATGTAGAACACCTATTAGACAGCTGTTGAAGAAAAACAAATGTGTGTCATCAGTTCGTGGTTTAAGAAGATTACACTTGCAAGTTATTTAGGTAATTCGTCCAGTTCATTTCCCACTAATTCCGTTTACATCAACATGGTCACCTGTTCGCAATTGAAATGATGTCACCTTGTGAGCACAAATAAGCGTGGTATAATTCAACCAGAACACTGCATAATAACAATATAACAATAGTATTCAACTTCATTCGACCACCGTTACATGAATGTAACCGTGATTTCACAAAATGTCAATGTTATCTAGTGAGTCATATTCAGACATGAAAATATCATTATGTGAGTAAAACACCATGATAAATGTAGGCGATGTATGGTGTTCTCAGAACTCGCAATGAAGCGAATTAAAATTTATTCAAGTAATTGCTATAATGAATATTAATATTTTCATTTTTTCATAGAACGATATATAAACCCAAAAATTTTGTTGCAAAGCACTTATCATAAATACGACCCATTTTCTATACTGACAAATTGCCAAAGTCAATCGAACCGACTATTGAAATCGCAATTTCGAGTTTACATTTTGCACTCGCACATTTAAAGCTTTTAATGCAAACAATTTATTTCAATTGACGACTTCAATTTATTTTTTAGATATTTTGCTCAAGCGTTGTTTACTAATTGTATTCTGTTCATTTAGTTATCTCATGTTCAATTAGTTATCGCTTACAAATAGTACTCGTTTCTGTTCGTTTCATGTGCACATCAATATTGATTCATCATATCTTTTCCCACGTCTCAAAAAAGCACGCAAAATAATGGCTTAACTATTTTTATTGAGTTAAGTAATTATATACATTTCCAATTCACACGGGGCGCAGAAATGTCAACATCCAATCCAATTTACCGATGACAGACAAAGGCCTATGGCAAATTTCTTTTCTTCGAGACTATTAATTAAATTTAATGGAAGCAAAAGAGCGTTCAATCGGGTTGGGTCCAAATTTCGTGCAGATCACTTAGGTAAATAAACACATTGCATAGCGTAAGTGACTGACACATTGGTGTTAGATTAATTAGATTGTGTCACTGTCAAAATAATGGAGTTTTTCAATCTAATTTTATAAAAACAAATATTATATATTTAATAAGACAGCAATTACTTATGAAACTAATCTGACAGATAGACACATGGTGATTTTAATTGTGTAAATAAACAACACTTGATAGTGTCATATAAATGTTTATGGTGATCGTGGTGATCATGAAGGTGATGTTGGTAATGATGATGATGGTGGTGGTGGTATTGGTTATGTAGTTGTTGTTGATAATGCTTACTATAATGGTGGTGGTGGTAATGATTCTGTCGTTGCTGTTGATAATGTCGATAATGATGATGATGATCATGTTGTTGTTGTTGTTGATGATGATGATGTTGTTGATGATGATGATGATGATGTTGTTGTTGTTGATGATGATGATGATGATGATGATGATGATGATGATGATGATGATGATGATGATGATGATGATGATGATGATGATGATGATGATAATGTTGTTGATGATGATGATGTTGTTGATGATGATGAAGAAGAAGAAGATGATGATTAAAATGATGATGATGATGAGGAGGAGGAGGAGGAGGAGATGAAGAAGAAGAAGAGGGAGAAGGAGGACGAGGAGGAGGATGACGAGGATGAGGAGAGTGATGAGAATGATGAGGGTGATGTTATTACATGTATTATATTGTAAGATTTATAGATTTTGATGTTTGGTTTTATAACATAAAAGTTCTATCTGATAAAATGACTTGCGGCTTAACAAAACAAGTCGTCTATAATAAACACCAAATGTAGGGCGCAGCAATCGGTCCGATAGGATCTTAATTTTTTGTCGCGAACTAACGAGAAAAGCATGAATTGTCTTTTCAATATAAAGTTAATAACCACGTGAAATCAAAATCAGTAGATAATTGAAAGAGATTTGTTTGATGTTTACATGATGGTGTGAAAATGACCAGCGAAATCTCATGTAATGGGACAGGATTAATGGGATCGGTAGACGCCAGGGGGCTGTTTTGGCACCTTTATTATTTAGCAATCTATCGAAGTAGAGCCAATGTAAATAGATTAATTGGTTTCAGATATATATCTAATTGCTTTAACACACGTGGTCATAGAAATGCAAAGACGGATATAATCTTAGCACACTTAAATTGTAAGATAATTAATTTTGCAACAATTAGCTGCGTAGATCTATATGATTTATGTCACACACTTTTATTTATATATATATTTATATTTCGAGGTGTTCTAAATTTAGTAGATTTTTTTATATTAATTTATTTCATAATAAATAAAATAAACAGAGTTGATATCGTGGAATGGATCAACAATGTATATATAAAGATGTTGTTGTTTGTAGTTTTTGTTTAAATCTCCATGTTGCGTTATGCGCGTGTACATTATGTTAAAGATAATTTTAAGGGTGTCAGGTATAAAAGTATTCAATGGCGGTATTAAATTTACTGAAAGTAAATGTTAAGCTCATTTTAAAATGGAAACACAATATTTATATTTGTTATATAGCTTTTATATATTTATTTGTAAACAGCTTAAACCCCCCAAAATGTATACACATGTTTACATGTATGATATAAATACCGCTGTCATGTCGACTTTTTACTCCGTTCGAACGGAACCGCATGTGGCGGTAAGTATGGAGTACGAATTGGTCCAAAGCTATTCTAAAACTATCCGGGACGGTTTAGGAAGGTTTTGGACCGTTCGTGCTCATAAACCGTCCGGGACGGTTTAAACTGTCCGATACGGTATTATTGCTGGAGTAGGGTTACAATAATGCTTTACTTTGGAAGTTTTACTAGCGTAATGTAATATCGTTGTCATCTGGAGCGACGCTATTTTTCTCGGACAAAACATGAATATCAAAATATTCAATCAATCATTGCTGCCGAATACGTCAGAGTTAAAAATGAATATTGTAAGTACTCGAAATAAATGTATTTGCCCGCAAAGTATTTCTGACATAGGTAACGAATTAAACGAAAATGTTCTGAATTAGTTAAAGAAATACTGTTGTTTTTTAATTATTGAATTTTTAACTTTGTGATCAATACTGGGCCTAACAGAAATTAAATTTCATCATTCTGATTTGTTTATTTGATATCAAAACCTATGCCGTACTATAATTTACGCCAGGAAACCGTCTCGAACGGTTTCCTAAACTGTATCGGACGGTTTTTTATCCACAAAATAAATCGCCCGGTACGGTTTACAGACGCACGAGCGGTTCAAAAGTATGTAACTGTCCGATACAGTTTAGTAAACCGTCCGAGACGGTTTACAAACCGTCCCGTTCCGGACGGTTTAGAATAGTTTTGTATCAGTTCGTACACCATAGGTAAGATTTCCAAGGGCGCCTGAGCGTCGTCCTGAGAATACACGACGGCGGCGTCAAATCGCAAAGATCGCAAGAACGCAAAAGGTTGCGAACTTACGGCGACTACTCGAGACAAGTTTGAATACAACGCAGTGGCTATGTAATCTTACGGCGTCCGAGCTAAAACGTAGTATAATCGTATTGAACGCCATTAACGCAGTAACAATGCGATAGAAACGCGAAGATCGCGGGAGAGATCGTACAGTCGTATTAGAGTCGCCGTGGAAACACAGATAATTGCTTAATAGACGACCCTGCTGCGTTCAAAGTACGTCTGTGTGATTCGCTTTACGAAAAAGTTCCGTTCTAGGTTGTTGTGGTATTGTATTGCTTACGACAATGATGCAATAAAGTCGAAGAAGTCAGGCCAAAAATCGTTGACTCCTTGACGTCGCCGTTGATTGCCGCCTGAACGCCACAAGATCGCAGTCTAACCGTAGTTCAAACGCTTAGGATGAGAACGCCGCGTATTCGCAGCAAGCCGGAGCAATGGCTGACGGTATTTCGATCTCTTAGAGAGAAAAGCACATTTGCGTTTTTAAGACGACTTTGTTTTCATATCTTGAAGATTTATACATGTATATACAAGTTATCGTTTGTATTATTAAGAATCACTTTAGAACGTTTGAATTAACTCAATTATATAG
This sequence comes from Dreissena polymorpha, assembly GCF_020536995.1. Taxonomy (NCBI): domain Eukaryota; kingdom Metazoa; phylum Mollusca; class Bivalvia; order Myida; family Dreissenidae; genus Dreissena; species Dreissena polymorpha. Next base: position 95,118,940 of record NC_068362.1, read on the forward strand.
TTGAGTCGAAGAATAAACTGTTGAATACATTCTTCCTGAATACGATGTCTATTTTTCCCACGTCATTTGAATAGCATTCAATGGGTTCGGAGATAAAGCTTTCATTATTTACTTAGTAAGACTGATAATTGTATTTTGCTTGCAGCAATGCTGGGTCAACTGTCTTTCAGATGTCTATTTAGTTAATTACAGGCGATTGAAAAAATTAGATCATTCACGCAAAAACATCAAATTTTCTCAACAGTATTGTATTGTAACCATCTATCATGTCAATTTGCGCCAGGTGCAAACCGAATACATACATACGAATTGAAATCTGAATAAATCTAATTCTGAAATCTCATTAAATGTTGTATATGTATCTAATTCGGCGTGTACATTATTTACCTTTCTTCTGCCGGTGCGGGCATTGGAAAATACAATTACTAAGGCTGAATGTGGGGATAAGGGCGCAGCTTTTAAAGGAACCTTTTCACAGATTTTGGCAGATATTGAAGTTTGTCATTAAATGCTTTATATTGATAAATGTAAACATTGGATCTAAAAAGCTCCAGTAAAACACAATAAAATTAAGGAAAGAAAAAGTAACCCTCAACTCGGCTCGAACCACTGGCCCCTGGGGTAAAAGTCTAATGCTTAGACCACTCGGCCATCAGTGTTAATACAATTAGTGATTTATTTTATACTTTATATAAGCAATCGTCGTAGTGTCACAAAATATAACGTCAACAACAGAACTCTCAAAATAATTTAATCGTTTCGCGTTGCAACGCTTTATAATTTTCAGGTTTTACATCGTCAAAAGATGTATATAATGGATATTTAAGAGCATGGTAAATGTTCAGTATTACTGTTTCCACACAAATATTATAACAATGATGGACATTTGCGTATCTGAAACAATTTTTAATTCATTTTGTCAATTTTCCAAAACGTGAAAAGATCCTTTTAACGATGTTGTAGAAGGTAAATTTTCTGTTATGTTATCCTGTACAACGTAAAGATTCATTAATATACCATGTCATGCGAGATTCTGGGAGGTGACCACGCCTCCAGCACATTGACTTTACAATTTATCTCGCATTGATTGATTTTGTGCCCACTATTGTCAGATTTCTATCGAAGTTAATGCCATCTACATGATAAGTTATCTTTTTTCGATCGATATTAAATTTGCGGTTAGGCTTATATACTACCAAAATACTCACTAATCGTAAACGAAAATAAGGCAATAAGTAACTTCATAAAACTACGATTTAATTCTTACTATTACTAACTTATACTGCCTATTAGGGTATTTAACCTGATCACACGAACGTAGAATATAGTTGTCAAATCAGATGCCAAAAGATCTCGTAATTTAAAAATAAAAGTAATTATTAAATATGTATTCGTCTGTTGTAACTTATTTTTCATGCCTTCTTTAAGCATCTTATCTCTATCACTATTGTATATATAACGTATTATAATGTGTCACGACTTTAGAAAATCTTAATGACAGCGCACATTAAAAAGTTAATTAATGTCATGCTGAGTGTCAATTCACCATTTCGCATTCCATAGTTGCTACGGTAATTTTGGAACATACATGCGATTATGAGGGCCTGTTATTAAATATACTACAATACATTTTCAAGAATATCGTAATCTCAGTTATATCTTGAAGCATTTTTATTGTAAACACAAACGACAAACAGTATTTCACATGTTTTGTAAACGAAACGTGTTAATAATAAAAACTAATTCGAGTACGTAAGCTCGTACTTTTTAAACTAGAGTGCGTTATTCAAAAACGATAAAAACAAACTATGAAGTACCTTATATTCTATTCCGACAGTTTCGTATTACTTATAGATTATACAAAACGCAGCTTGATAATAACTCCTAGTCTCCGATTTTCCAAGGTAAGACACATTTTTGCACGCTCGCAAACGCATTTTGACGGATTTGGTGACATCGACGAACGAACGGACGGGCGGGCGGGCGTCAAAATTTGCATCCCTACGAAGAAATACGGTAAAGCCAGTCAAACGGCCTTTTAAATTGAAACTCAAACACGACCGTTAATCAGGGGCGCCACTTTTTTGTGCGATGCGTTGATAAATAAGCCAATGCTACTTCCGAGATGGCGCTAAGGACCGGATGTTTTGACAATTGACGAACAATTCAACAGGGTGAGTAAGTTTTATATGTTTTTTTTTCAACATATTTCGCATTATTTTAAAATCGGGCAATGACGTGCGATTCAGCGAAGATTAATTCAGCCAAAAATGTACACAAACATACAATCCCAACCTGTTTGGAAACGTGGAGACCTTTATAAAATGTGTCATGGGGGAGATGCATCTCTTGGAACAATTGACTAGAGTATAATTCATTTGATAATTTACGGCAAGGAACTCCAAAAAAATAATATTACTTACAACAAAATCACAATATTGACCCAATTATACCCCTTTTTTACGTTAATGTGATGCGGTAGAATACTATTTTTCGGCGTAGCTGTTTAACCCAGCGTTTAAATGACATTTCGTAACAACCTATAAAACGTTGGGAAAATTCCCGCCACTTGATCAATATGAATACATCCGAATTATAAAATGGCTGATTTGAGAGAAATCCTTCAAAACGTTGGTAACATTACTGCGTCTTTGTACAGCGTATAGGATGTCACATTGTTCAGTGAAGATAAATCTGGACTACACCCTGCATGTTCATACGACACATCACAATCAATTTGCCCCTCTTACTGTAACGCGTTTAATTCCATCTCGCAGCAGGGTCAGCTCTCGGTCAGTATATCGTCAAGGGAAGAAAGAATTGACACCGTAACTATTTTGATAACTTAGTATTGATCTCAAGATGAAAAATCAAAGCGCTGAAGGCACTGAAGATGTTCGCTATTGCATAATTTAACACGCAATTCATTTTTCAAAATCAATCGCAAGTTTGAAATGAACACACGCCATTCAACTTTATAAAGTGTGTGTGTCATAGCGCACGGGTCGAATTTTGTGTGCACTTTTTATCATCCTTATTATTTCATAGAAATAACTTAGGCAAAATAAAAACAACATGCTTTTGGACGTTCTGAAAGCATAGAAAGTATGATGAAAATGGTAATGAGAACTTAATATAAAGAAAATTTGCAGTCACCATCATATTAAAGGAATATTGTTTCTAATATCAAATAATTATCTCACAAAGAATATAAATTCACAATGAAAGTTCTGTGTACAAAACTTTTGATTTTTGACACCATGCAAATTCAAAATATACAATAATCTTCGTATCTTGTATATGGAGGAATAAAAGTATATAAACATTGCTGTTTATGCTTTACTTGTTACCCGAGCAGTTCACACGGTGTCAACAACGCTGACATATACATAGGTATAGAGCACTAATGCGCTTTTAGGCATAGCTGTTTTACTCAGTTTTCATCTTAGTGACTTTGACATAACGCCAACAGACACGCATGAATATTTTCGAATATTTAATAAGCTGATTCGAGATACAACCTCTGAATTTTTGCTACATCACTGCGTATGTGCTCAATTCAAAGGATGTAGCACTGTTCAGTGTAAGGAATTCCGGACTACTCTCTGTATGCTCAAACGACACAAATTGTGGCCCTGTTACAATTACGCGTTACAATCCATCTCGCAGAATTTCACTTTCGCCTCCAAGATGAGAAAACAATCATTAGCGAAATAGTATAGTGTCACGATAAGAGAAATTCGTTTAATTATCATACCACAATGTTTGCCGTACTTGGTCAGCACGTCTGGAAATCATTCCTTAATGTGTGGATAGGCTGCCATTATTAACAAGTTTGCTATTTTGAATTCAATTTTGTATCAAAAAGCATTGTTCTTAAATGTGGCATTTTCAATTCGCAATGATATTTGTAATGACCCTCGTCATGCGAAAATGGGTCTTATTCCATATGCGCCCATCGTATAAATAGCCCACTCAGCTATCTCTCCTTCTGGTAAGGAGAAACATAACATATTGAGTGATTTTATAGCGAACAGCATCGCCTATGGTCTGACTGCACAAAAGCACATGTTGGGTTAAACAAACGCTTGCCGAAACGCATAAGACCCATTTTCGCATGACGGCGCTATTGACGTGTGATTTAAATGTCTCGAAAGAAAACTTCAACATATGATATATTTCGATAGTGAAGAAAGATACTCATAACATTTGAGGACACATATGAAGTGCTCTCCCGTAGTATATTTTTTATCTACTCACACTAATGTGTGGTTTGACAATGCTAACACACATTTCATGCGGTGAATATGCAACTTACAAGTGAAAAACACAACACAATAGTTTAACTTTTGTTTAATTGTATTTATTTATTTTAAACAAGTAAATTGCAAACTTTATTTCAAAGTCAGCGTATACGCCGACTACATTTTTAAAAGATATTTATTGTTATAAATATATATAATATAATATATTTAGTTGTTTTCGGTTTTAGCGATTATAAAGCAATTTCGAGGTTGCCTATAGTATGCCTGTAGTTATTGATGAACTCATATCCAACTGTCTATGTATTGAGAACTGTGAATATAAACAAGCTAAACCTTCTACTACCCTTCTACTATTGCGTTGCTAGCACCCGTAAATACAAAAGATCGCAGCTATCTGTTGAGAACCAAAGAACGTTTTCCAGAAATACCCGCTAGAGTAGCATGAACGAGGTTACGAAACAGGTCATTCGTATTATTATTATAAATTGTTTGTAATATTCGGGTTTAGCGATTATGATTTTTGTTTTGTTTTTGTCTATCGTATCGCTGAAGTTATTGTTGAACTTATGTTCAACGTTTTATAAATTGAGAATATAAATAAGAGTTAACTTTTTCCCGAATCTATTAATAGCTTCAATTTACGACCTGTACTACGTCATTGAGGTGTATGTGAGAGCGTAACCTATTGCGTTGTTATCGCCCGTGGACTTTCCTTTGTTTATCTTCAGGCGCATCTATTAATAGCCTCATATTATGAATGGACTGAGCAAAAATACTACGTCATGAAGACGCTGCAGAAAGTTGACTATTTTATTCATTCATAAACAATCTCCTCCGCGACACGTACAATACGATCATTGTTTATTGATTCTTTTCTATAAAAGCACCGTTCGAAACTATTGCATTTAACACGATATTAATATCATGTTTCCATTTGTGAATGAATATAATTGGAGAACTCAAACCTCTTGCATAAATTATACAACTCTTTATCGCGCGGATACGCGTAGTAAGCGGGTATTGGGCTCCTAGTAGCTAAGGCGTATCGACCTGAATTTTAGACTAATCACATTAGACGGTCGCTAAGCGACCATCTAATAACACGAATTTTAGGTAAAGAGATACATTGTGAGAAAAAGTACCGAATTAGATTAGTGTCATGAGAAGAGGAGATCGTTTATTTATCATTGTATGACGTTGGATGTCAGTCTGTCTAGACATCGTTCTTGTCAGCCAGTATAGACTACCAAAAATTGCCAGTGTGCTATTTAGAACACAGTCTGACTTCAAGTTTCTATAGTATAGTATATTGGTTAGATTTTCCATTAACAAAACACACGAATATTTGCAAAGACCCGCGTCATGCGAAAATGGGTCATATGCAATACGCGGCCAAACAAGCTCAAACTGTGCAATTGAATTGCTGGGCTTGAGTTACGCTGGGCGCATACGCCATAACACACATTTTCGCATGACGCGGAGCTTAAACTGTTACTTGAACATGTGGAAAAAAACTGCGTCTCACTCAAATGTTAACATAACTTTTATTTCGATGGCGAAATAATAAATTCATAATAAGCCATGTGAGGACATATACGATGTCATCTCGCATAGTATAACTTTTGTCTACGAACGCTATTGTGTGCTTTGAGCATACAAACAAATATAGCAAACAATTCAGCGGTGGGTATGAGACTTACATTTGAAAATGCAAAAACACATAAATCGTTGGTTTTTAATTGATTATTTATAAACGCAAATGTTCTTAATTTGTTTTAAATCAGAATATACGCCAAATATCTTTGTTTAAAGATATTTCTTTTTGTAATTATAACAAGTCACCAGAAGCGTTATCACTCCCCAAAACGATGTGAAACAAGATGACCTCTACACATATGGATTTAAGTATGTGTAGTTATCAAGTGCTGTCATTTTCTGATATTCAAAATCTCGTTTGTTTCTATCTTTGGGATTCGACATAACTGATAGCTATTTGATTTGCTATGTAAACAAAAACACGACGATTAAAAGGCGACGTGCAATCGTATTGAACTAGCAGGCAAAAAGCGAACATAGGATATGTAGAGGATATTGCGTAATGGATATTGTGTCCGCCTACTGTAGGTACAGATGTTTATCAGTAGGTTTAGTATATAGGTCGGTTTGAAGGCGCCCGTTTTGTATTGATGTCACCGTGTCCAGGAACTCGAGTTTTTCCGAAGAATAGCGGAGCTCGAGTTTAATGCGAGGATTGATTTCATTTCCTTGTGTGTTGAAAGTTTTACGTGTCTCGATACCATGCGTCCATAAGCCCCACACATCATCCACAAACTGGAAGTAAATATATATATATATAAAAATTGCTGCGAATTTATCGACCGTAGCGTATCCGTAGCAGTCCGTACTAAACCGTACTGACCCGTACTAGTTCGTAACGACACCGTAGTCTTCCGTACCTTTTCGTAGGCCCAAAGATGTTCAAGAATTTCTACGGATCAATACGAAGAACTACGGAGCGGTACGGTTACGCTACGTATTAGCTACGATTATTCCATGGATATACTACGGAAAGCCACGGTTCTAGTACGTTGTATTACGGATAGGCAGGAATTTGCACGATCTTGTACGATGTACTACATTTCAGCACGAAACAGTACGGACATGTACGGTCCACTACAATAAATTGCTACTGAAATACATCATTGAAAATAAATCAACCGTACATGCATTTGTTAAGTTAACAATCATGAACCGCCAGCAAATTGCGTTTGCGATAAATTTGTTACACTTGGCTATTGATATGGCACAAAATGCAGAGGCCGTAGTCGAGCTGCTTGACGATATGCACATAGGTCATAATGATTCAATATCGTAAAACTAGTATAGCTTTGTGCTAAAGGTTGCGTATTTAGAAAATATTAGAATTTGAACTTACTAGTAATACATTTATTTTATTTGCAGTCACTGCCTCATATGCCTTTTGAATCTTGCTCTAATTTTTACGTGAATTAATACTTGTTAAATTAATAGCCGACATAATAAAATACAAAATTAATCATACTTTCCTAAGCATAATCTATATTTATACATAAATAATTACATACTTTATCGGAGGTGGTGGATAAGAGACTGGCTTTTAAGACGACCCGCTCTCGGCCAAAACGAGACTTTGATGGCCGAACTGATGGCTCAAGATCCAGCGGCTTTTAGAAACTTCACCAGAATCGGGCCTGATATGTTCCATTAGCTATTACAGGTCGTTGGTCCCAGGATCACGAAGAACCACACCTGGTTCAGACAGTCTATCAATCCAGATTTGAAGTTGGCAATTACCGTAAGGTTCTTTGCCACAGGTGGCAGTTACCGTACATTAATGTATGGGTTTCGTGTTGCACACAATACGATATGTAGTATTTTACAGGACGTTTGTGAGGCCATAGTTTCAGCATATGCTGGGGATGTTATCCAGACTCCTACTGAGTCTCAGGAGTGGAAGGCCATAGCCGATCAATTCGCGGCTAAATGGCAATTTCCACACGACATTGCGCTCTAGATGGAAAGCATGTAGCCGAACGATGTCCCAAGAACGGTGGCTCATTATACTAAAACTATAAAGGTTACCATTCTGTTGTGCTGATGGCCCTGGTGGACGCCGATTACCAATTCATATGAGTAAATATTGGGTCGCAAGGAGGATGTTCCGACGCACAAATCTGGAATCAAAGCGACCTCCAGTTGACAATCGAAAGGGGGTGGATTGGCATGACAGAAGCAACACCTCTTCCAGGTCACGACAGACCAATATGATACTATATCATCGCAGATGATGCATTTGCCATGAGGACATTGCTCATGAAGTCATTCTCACGACGAGGCCTTGAGAAGGACGAGCGAATTTTTAACTATCGCCTTTCTAGAGCCAGGAGAGTTTTGGTATTTTCGCTCAGCGATTCCGATACTTAATGTCTATTCTGCCACAAAGACTCTTTCCCAGACACGGCTGATTCCATTATTTCTGTTACGCGCTGTTGATGCCGCTTGGATGTTCTCTTTTTGGGAGGCATTTTGTGTATGACAATACATGAGACTGTGGTCGCAATGTTCAATCGTAGTTCGTTTCTAACTGTCCGTAACAGTCCGTCGCAAGTCCACTGCTTCGTAGCGGACCGTTCTGGTTCGTCCTTACCCGTACAAGACCGAAACGGGTCCGTAGTTAGATCGTACTGATTCGCGTGGCATCGTACGTAATCGTACCAGACCGTAGCGGATTCGTAGTTTGATCGTACCGAATCGTGGCGCTCCGTACTACATCGCGTCGATCAGTAGCAGTCCGTACTTTTCCTTGTTCGTTTTCCAACATTTTGATGGTAGATTCGTCGAAATCCGTACTCGCATCGTTGTTCTCCGTACTGAAATTGTAGCGGCCTACGAATTTTGACAATTTCATAGTCATTCGTAGCCGATTCAATCGTAGCTCATTCGTAGCTCTGATTAGTGACAGTGTGACCGAGGCATTAAGTATTCGGATCGGAACGGTTTGACAACAAGCTGTATATCTACTAATTATACTTCATCGAATATCGAGATTTTGAACAAGTGCGTGTATAAATGGTTTTGTTTGCCTGATCAATCTAATATGTATTGCTTGAAAACCATAGCGTCAAGCAGTTATATTTTGAGATTATTTCAAGTAGTGAGTTGTCTGGCAAATTGTGAGTGTACATGTAGTGACAAACTAGTGTGTATAAATGTAGTGATTTACCCGGTGATTTTTTCAGAAGCGTGTATGTAGTGGGTAACATGGTAAAATATAAGTTTGTTAAAATACATTAAATTGAAATAATAATATCATCGTTCAGTAAAGCAGCCCATTTGACATAATATTTCCAAAGATTAAATCGCAGGCATAGCTAGATCTAGTGGTAGTGGGTTTCCGGGAGAAAATGTAGTGTAGTGACTTGGCACCATTTGCACGTATGTGTGTGTGTGTGTGTGTGTGTGTGTGTGTGTGTGTGTGTGTGTGTGCGTGCGTGCGTGCGTGCGTGCGTGCGTGTGTGTGTGTGTGTGTGTGTGTGTGTGTGTGTGTGTGCGGGTGCGCGTGCGTGTGTGTGTTCTTAAATTGATTTGTTTTAATCGTGCGGAATGATGGAACATACTTAAAGGGACCTTTTAACGTTTTGGATATTGGAAATACTTGTTGAAATATTTAATAACTAATTTTTCTCCATCTTAATTTGTTTATATCAACTCGTCTTGCATAACGTTTTAACGACTGTATTATGTCTATAGTTTTCATCCTCCAAATGTTTATGTACAAGTTCAGAAATAAATATATGTAATTCATCATCTATATATGAGTGTATAACAAAACTCAAATACAATATTTGAATATTTTTAATTTTTACAACAAAATCACATTTTTGTGCAATTAAATACATTATCAACGCATGTTCCAATTTAACTAATCCGGGATATAGTTCTTTTAATATTAACTGAATAATTTATCTTCATCATTTACTTATTTTATATCCACTCTTCTTATATAACGTTTTAATAACTGTATTGTGTTTATGTTTTTCATCCTCCATTGTTTTCTGTAGAAGTTAAAGCCACACCACTTATTTGGCATGGTAAATTTAAGTATAAATAAGAAACATATTTAATCTATGCCAATCAAAATATATCTGGTAGTTACAAGGAAGAAATCAGTCGTTTTTGTACTTTAAAACTTAATTAAAATAATCGCGTTTGTCAAAACGGACGTATACGTATAGAAATCCTACTTTTGGTTTTAAAAGCGGTACCGTTTGAAAAATAATAAATAACTTGCTAACTAGGCTATAGATTTAATTTTATCTATACCAATTAAAACATATCTGGTGGTTACAAGATAGAAATCCGTCTTTTTTGCGTTTTAAAAATTAAAAATAATCGCATTTGTCGAAATGGACGTATACGTATAGAAATCCTACTTTCGGGTTTAAAAGCGGTACCCTTTAAAACATAATAAGTTACTTGCTTACTAGACTATAGATTCAAAGACAATTTTGCACACTTTCAAATTGCATCTATATGTATTGCTTAACATGTATTTCATTTCAAGGTCAGAGGCAAAGTGTGTGGCTTTAAACAATTTAAATACTTTTATGCATCATATGTATATCTTGCAAAACTCAAATAGTATAGTTGTATTTTAGTAATTTATTAAAATTCTAATCTTGTTTAATTAAAACAAACACAATTTCAAATGTTTAGGAATGTTTAATTTACAATTTCAATTTTGTACATGTTAAATTCATGTATGTTTTGAATGATAATCCTTACACGATCAATATGATAGTTTGCTTAACGTATATGTACTCGCGTTGATATATTACAAAACGATGGGACAGTAGCCTGTTATTCTCTATATGTAGAGCTATTTGTAAATAACAAAAAAACTTTAAAGTGTACGTCAATAAACATTCTGTCTGTCTTTAAGTATTAAAAAATCGGAACTTATGTATAATTGCTGTCCGTGAAATGCTGTTGCGAGCAACATTCAGTAAACGACTTAACAACGTCGATGTTGTTATTCGACATTTTATTTAATTATCGTTTAAGCCAACGCATAACATTTAGTTTCTGTAAGTAATAGCGCTCAATAATATTTGAAAAAAAAAGGCAGTTTGGTCAAATTTAGGCTAAAATGCCTCTTTCATGTTAAAGAATGATCAGCTTTTGCACCGCCATTTGGGTTTTGCAGCTGTTGAATATGCAAATATGATAGAACATGGATCAAATCTTTATCAGTTGAATGGCCGTACAAATGATTTACTCATTAAAAAAATAAACACTGCAAATAAACGAGTGGCGAACATCAGATTCTGAATATGTGATATAAGATTGCCACACTAACGTCCTACTGTTCTTTTAAATACGTGAATGGTAAACACACACCATGCTTTACAAAGCAATCATGAAAAATTAATGCCATGTTAAGTGTCCCAGGGTTGGCAAGTTTTCTGGTGCCGAAATCAATCAAATTATATGTGCTTGAATTTATAAATACAGAAATTGACAATAAAGCTGCCAGTAAAAATAAAAGTACATGTATTTCAATTTATATTACTCTTGATAGTATTCTCTTAATTTGCAATACGATTTACCTCCCTTTTGTAATATACACAGTTATGCAACATTCGGCTTAAATTAAGGTTGTTCGGTTAAGTAAGTGGTTTGTACAGGCGACCAGTGTTCAATGCGCGTTCCAGTCAGAATGTAAGTTTGTTTGGTTATCACAAGACCTGACAAGTGTGCTTTCCTCCGGGAACTCCGGGTTTCACCACAGCCCATGACCACGCAAAATAAAAATATCTTTCAGGGAAAAAAATAGCTGGAAAGTGCAGTTGCAATTACCAAATTCGTCCCGACTTTCGCGAGTAAAGTAAGTTAATTAGGGGTTAATGTCGGGAAACATTCAGGGTAATGACATAATGCAGCCTCAGGCGCGAACAATTGATTTATACTGTATTGTTCTTCAACTCAACTGTAGGAAGCATATCATTCTTTTAAACACACATAGTTTCTTACCAGGAAGATCAGGACGAGTGTGAATCAACCAGTCATCTCCATTCTCAAGGTAGTTAAGGACGAGTGTGAATGAACTAGTCATCATCATTCTCCAGGAAATAAATGACGAATGTAAATCAACCAGTCATCACCATTCTCTATGAAGTTAGCGAGTAATGTGAATCAACCAGTCATCATCGTTCTCCAGGAAGTTCAGGACTAGTGTGATTCAACCAGTCATCACCATTCTCCAGGAAATTCAGGATGAGTGTGAATCAACCAGTCATCCCCATTCTCCAGGAAGTTCAGGATAAGTGTGAATCAACCAGTCATCATCGTTCTCCAGGAAGTTCAGGACGAGTGTGAATCAACCAGTCATCATCATTCTCCAGGAAGTTCAGGAGGAGTTCGAATCAACCAGTCATCACGATTCTCCAGGAAGTTCAGGACGAGAATTAATCAACAAGTCATCATCATTCTCCAGGAAGTTCAGGATGAGTGTAAATCAACCAGTCATCATTATTCTCTAGGAAGTTAGCGAGGAGTGTGAATTACCCAGTCATCATCATTCGTACCGGTATGATGAAAATCGTATCGCAATACAATTTGCGGATTGCGTATTGCGATATATACCGATATACCGGTATATTGTTGCAGCACTAGAATCAACCAGTCATCATCATTCTCCAGGAAGTTCAGGAGGAGTTCGAATCAACCAGTCATCATCATTCTCCAGGAAGTTCAGGACTAGTGTGAATCAACCAGTCATCATTATTCTCCAGGAAGTTCAGGACTAGTATGAATCAACCAGTCATCACCATTCTCCAGGAAGTTAAGTACGAGTGTGAATCAACCAGTCATCATCATTCTCCAGGAAGTTCAGGACGAGTGTGAATCAACCAGTCATCATCATTCTCCAGGAAGTTCAGGGCGAGTGTGAATCAACCAGTCATCATCATTCTCCAGGAAGTTCAGGACGAGTGTGAATCAACCAGTCATCATCATTCTCCAGGAAGTTCAGGACGAGTGTGAATCAACCAGTCATCACCATTCTCCAGGAAGTTCAGGACTAGTGTACATCAACCAGTCATCATCATTCTGCAGGAAGCTCAGGACGAGTGTGAATCAACCAGTTATCATCATTCTCCAGGAAGTTCAGGACGAGTGTGAATCAACTAGTCATCATCATTCTCCAGGAAGTTCAGGACGAGTTCTAATTAATCAGTCATCACGATTCTCCAGGAAGTTCAGGACGAGAATTAATCAACAAGTCATCATCATTCTCCAGGAAGTTCAGGATGAGTGTAAATCAACCAGTCATCATTATTCTCTAGGAAGTTAGCGAGGAGTGTGAATTACCCAGTCATCATCATTCTTTAGGATGTTCAGGAAGAGTGTGAATCAACAAGTCATCATCATCATTCTCCAGAAAGTTCAGGACGAGTGTGAATCAACCATCATAATCATCATGTATTATAAACTCGACCCCCTTGTTAGCAGTGAGACATAAATAAACATATTTATGTATGTTTTACACTTTTAATATTAGACGACAACTTTTTCGCATGCATTTAGCTCAATAATTCAAAAACGCGGTCTGATTAATATCGCAAAGACATACACAAAATGATAGTTGAAAACGATATATATATTTATATGAAAGATAGATAGATAGATAGATAGATAGATGGATGGATGGATGGATGGATGGATGGATGGATGGATGGATGGATGGATGGATGGATGGATGGATGGATGGATGGATGGATGGATGGATGGATGGATGGATGGATGGATGGATGGATGGATGGATGGATGGATGGATGGATGGAAAGACGGACGGACGAACGGACGGACACACAGACAGACAGACAGACAGTCAGATAGATAGAATTCACGAACAGTTGTTAATAGACATTTGGAAAAAATCAATACAGATATTTCAGAGAAAGTACAGAATTTAATTCAAACACATATATTCTCCAGATATAGTTGTATAGTTTGGAATTGATGTAAAAACATACGGAGCTATTGATCAAATGACAAATTAATTAGTTGGATCATCAAATGTTTGGTAGAAATCAAATTATCGGTTGTTATTTTAATACAAATGCTCGATTAGTACTCGTAAATGATTTCCTTAAACCATCGACTTTACATTTACGTTAGTGCACATGTGAACTATAATGTTTCCCATTTCTTAATATGAATACATATTGTATGGTCTTTAGTTCTTGTCTTTATTATACCTTTATATTTTATCTTGACTTTCTCTTATTTTACACTTAAATCGATCGGAACATATTTGTGTTCTATCCACATCTGAAGATGGAAGTTATATCGTATACATATCGATGTTTTACAATCAAACATTTGTAATGCACAATATTTCAACTCTTCGATAATAGAGTGAATTCTGCGTCATTTAAGACAGTTACCAACTTACCAGCACTCACGTCTGCTTCTAAAATGAACCGCTATCAATTAATAAGATGTCGTTAATATACAGGCTAACACTTATTATAAATGAAAGTATAAAGCCAATTTTAGTCTTTAAGAGCATTTTGTCAATTTGCGAATCGGAATTTCATTTCCGTTCACATTATCTGTGCCATCAAGGACGTTCGCTTTCATATCAAGGACACTTACTGTGATATCTATAACCTTTGCTATGACATCTTGAAAACTGGTCGAGGACACGCCTATTATATTTAGTACAATGGATGTAATATACAGGACAATGTGACAATATAAACGATTTTTGAGATCTCAAGACATTGTTCGTGCAGTCTAGTAAAATGGTTGTTATATCAAGGAAACTATCAAGATGATTTCCAGAACACTTGATTAGATATCTATCAAGGACTATGGTTTTCATATGCAAGACAATAGAACAATAGTGACTAAATATTATATCGATGGCATCTGGGAGACACTATAACAAAAGACAGGATATTTAGAGCATTGTCAGTGATATCAGTAAAACTGCATATGATACCCAAGACATCGTACTACATATAAAGACATTGGCTAGGATATATTGTGCCATGATTGTGATAGCCATGATAATAACTTTTGTATTGAGGACATTGGCTTTCTTATCCAGTACATTTGATTTGATGTCCACTACATTGGCTTAGACACACATGATACTTCATATGATATCAAACACACTGTGTGTGATATCCAGGATAACGACAGTAATATACCTTACACTGGTTTTCATATCTAGGACATTTGCTTTGGTTACTATCAAATTGCCTTAGGTATTCAGTACATCGTATCGAGCATCCAGAACAAACTTTGCTATTACCAATACCATGCCTCTGATATCAGGGCAAATGCCTGTTATAGAGAAGAAAATGGTTGTGATAGCCTGGATAATTGCTGTGATACCCAGAACATTGGTGGTGATGTCAAATACATTGGACAGTACATACAATAGCTGCGGTATCAAAAACATCAACTGTGATGTCCGAGACAAAGGCTGTTACATTAAGGACAATGATTGTGATAGCCTTGACAAAAGCTGTGATATCAAGGACATAATATGTGATATCCAGGACATAAGATGTGATATCCAGGACAACGACTTCCAGCACAATGGTTGTGAAAGCCAGGGAAGTAGCTGAGATATCTAAGACTCTGCCTGTAACCTTAATTAGCCTGTTTCAGATGACATGAACATTAGCTGTGATATCAACGTCATTGGCTGTGGTGACCAGGATAATGGCAGTAATATCTAGGACATTGCCTGTGTTATGCAGAACACTGACTGTGATATTTAGGTAACTGGCTGTATCATGGACACTGGCTTTGATGTGTAGGGCGTTATGTGTGATAATCAGGACATTGGCTGTGAAGTCCGGGGCATTCGCTATGAAAACCAGGATATGGTCGGTAATATCCCATACAATGGCGGTGACTCTCCCGACTACAACGTACAACATTTAATTTCCGATATTAGGACTATGTTCTTTCAGAAGACATGAAATGAATGTTTTACAGCGTTGTCAGTGTTCTTAAATATTGCATTTGTAAACAAGAAAAAGTGCGTTACATATCCCGTTATTTAATACTAATTCATATATTCTTTCGGAGACAAATGCTTCAAAATGTGTTGTTTCCCTCCGCTCGACCTTATAGTGGTTATTAAGATTTCAACAATCCTATTTGCTGTAATTACGAATGATTACCTAACAATTGGATCTCGAACAATATTATCAGACAAAAGGGATAAGCATAATGTATTTATGACATAAATATGCTTTCATAAACAGATGCAATGGTTTTGTGTCGAAGAAACAACGTAACGTAATCGGGTCAGTCGTTCAAGTAGTTTTTCTTGCAAAATATATCCATATTTTGCAAAACTGCATAGCACTCGTTGAACGTTAAACGATTTTTTACGTAATGTCTATTCAAGTTGTAAGGTTTAATCCTTAATTTATAATTATGAATTTACCTGTTAGTATATCCCTAACAAAATAGTATTCATATTCTTTTAATAGGGTTTATAAAAACAAAAAGCGATTCACAAAGGTATACATGTGTGCAACTTTGAATTAACAAATATGTGTTCTTTAGCTAAAGCAGGTTTGTTGTATTTCGCCAACAGTACAAATATTATTTGATTACATGATATTTTAATACCGCACAATATAGTATTGTTTTCAACCATGGTTCAAATATAACAGTTTCGTATATCGCGCGTGTCGATATTGCAATCCGCAAATACTATCTATAAACGAACATGTACAAACAGGTGTAAAAAATATCGTGCAATACACCTCTTGCTGTCGCATGTTTCAACACAAAACTATCTTGAAAGAACGGCCGGGAGAGGATGCTAACTGGCAAATAGCATTTGCACTGACAATCAAACAAGTTGTACCGAGCATTGAAGATGTCATTTGAATACACTTAAATACAGTCAAGTTACCCTTAAAGGATCAGTAGCGTTTTTGGCCTGAGGCGAAGGCTCTAGGCCATAGTACTTATACCGATTTCTGAGACGAGCTGACTTGGCTGGCTGCCAAAACCAAATTTGTATAACTCCGATTTACCACTTATAAGTGCGTGCGCAATAAAAGTAGTTCTTTGCAGATCTCAATAACCCGGCTTGTAAATACAGAACATCACTATATAACATGACAGTGTCATACAAAGTGTAAAAAAAAATATTATTTAATCAAAATTGTTAAGCATTGGCTACGACATAGTTTTTATTGTGCACATATTCATGCGAGAATAAGTTCCTCACTGTACGGTCTCTAACTACCGTTTCGCGGAGTTTGTCAAAACAAGAGCAACTTGTTTCCCATTAATAATAGTTTTTCTTTGAACCTTAATACATGTACAAAAAATATTATTGAATCAAAATTGTTAAGCATTGGCTACGACATAGTTTTATTGTTTACATATTCATGCGAGAATAAGTTGCTCACTTGACGGTCTCTAACTACCGTTTCGCGGACTTTGTCAAAACAATAACAACTTGTTTGCCATTAACTTTGAACTATAATCTAAACCAATAAAAATAAGTCAGTGGAACTTAAATTTTCCGTATTTTCTCTTGATTTTTACATGGTTTAAATTAACTTCAGCTTTAATAACAATGAATACAGTAGGGCAGAGTCGACAGTGACAATTTTCGGATAAACTTCCTGGTTTTTGTCAAAGGTAAATTAAAATAAGTTTTTCATTTGTTTTTCTCATTAAAAAAAATCAAAGTTGGTCTTAAAGGATGGAATTTCATGTTTAATGAATCTATTACACCAATCATGATGTTTGTATGAGCCGTTTTGGCGGTCATAACGACGATTTTAGACGCTGTTTATGTGTCTGTTTGCCTAGGTAGTTGTCAAAATCTTAAACACTTCTTAATTTATCATTTGTTGTTGAACTTTTCTATAATGACAATATTAACATTTCGTTGAACAATTTACGGGCATATATTCCCTTAGACGTTTTCTACTTTCATTTTATGTACTTAAAATTATTGTATTACATTTAACAGACTGTGAACTGAGCAAGGTTGTATTAAAAACTAATAACAAATTTATGTTGCAAATCTTTGTGCAATCTCACAATGACGGGTTAGCGATGACAATTCCATGCGAAATGATAGCATTAATGCATATGTCAAGAATGTGTTTAATTACAATGTAAATTTGATTATTTTTATTGGTACATATTTAAATGTTTCTATTTTTGTCAAAATTTATAGTTTTGGATGTCAATATTAATGGTTGTGTTCATGATCAAGTTTAACATGAAAGCAATGATGATCTAAGATTCATAACAACAGATAAAGAAAGTAGAAAGAAAAAAATATCTTTCTCATAAAGCACGACCAACTACACAAATATGTGGCAATGCTTTTGAAACTTTATATTTTAAATGAATTGTCAGACATGACCAAGAGGTTGCAGCTTAAGAAAACTGATTAAATGTTCTCAGTAAATATGTTTCTGGACTATCAGAATATCGTTAAGATTGTATTGAGATTCAATACTTCAGCAGACCTTTGTTTTCATTGTCATATATTATTTTCAACTATAATACAATCGTACATAAATATTTTGCTATATTTTATTTATTCAGGGGCAGAACCTACTACCTGGTAGTTCCAATGATAAACTAGTTGTCAGATACAGCCGTGATGCTGCTACTATCTCCTTCATCAGGTGGGTCCATATTCATCGGACGTTTCGTCACTGTCCCACTACGTCCTCCTATGGTGTGCCGACCGGAAGTGATCAATTTCCGGCCAGGAGATAGTAAGCCTCCGCTACACTTCCTCATCTGCTAGGTCTCGGTGGCCAGTCTCTAGTCGACAGCCCTGTGTCCCTCTATCCACTTCTCCTCTCTCGCCATAGCCACAAGGAAGCAGACTCCGTTTCACGTGCAACAACCGATATGGCCCGTTTCCGGACCTGTCCTGTAACCCCCAGTCTGCTGAAAGTGCGCCACAGTGATTGCGCTGGGAAACCTCTGCAGCCCACCTCCACTGGAAAACACCATGCCTTCCAGCCTTTCTCTGTGCAGGTATCGGTGAGGGCCTGGTATCATGATATAGGGCTAAAATATGGATGTGCCAAATCCATCTCATGAAAAACAGATTGGGCAAAAGTGGAGTGCGAACACTAAATGATGTGCTGCTAAATATGATATGATTTACACCTTGCATTGTTTACACTGCACCTTCATGTATACCATGTGACTTTAAGATCTGTGTTGGGAGCGACCCAGATAACATTTTTAAGGATGTTTTTTTAAATTATTTCACCATTTGTAATGGGATAAAGTCGAGAGTTCGCTCATTCGTGAGTGTGTTCTATAGTAACAAATAAGTAATTTTCAGTAAAGTGCAATCGCGCGTTTGTAATATGAAGTCCCAACACTGATCCGACATTTTTCTAACCGTTCAAACGCGTCATTGCACATTACTAAAAAAAATACTGATTTGTTTAAAAAAAATCATGATACCAATAGAAAACTCTCACGAATCAGCCGGCTCTCGACTTTATCCCATTTAAAATAGTAAAATATTTAAAAAGAAATCCGTGAAAATGTTAACTAGGGTGCGCTTTATTCTCCCAACACAGATGGTTTACCTTTATGGTGTTAAGTATGGATACTATTTTTTAATATTAAACATCGACAATATACTATTCACTATGCATATCTTGAGGGTTCAGATTGTATAATGCACAAAGCAATAACCTTTTTTTAGTCTTGATTATATAATTTTAATAATATTTCTTGTGTTATTTTCACATAGAGTAATTTAAACAAGCATTAAGGCAAAACTAAAACATGACATGGTTTTCAATTTCAATAAATTGTTGACAAGCCTATGGTATCTACTGGTGATATGTATTTTTTATGTGTTTATTTAAGGTTTCTAATCAGTCATTTTTTTAATTATTGCAGATCTTTACAAGTGAATTTGGCAAATCCTGATGCAACCTGGGCTTACCAAGTTTACTGACAGTTTGGACTCTGTGTGGATGATAATATGGACAATATATTGTGTTCGTGTTGTGTTGTGATTGACATTTTTTAACAGATAAGATTTTTTAATCCAGACTTAACAGGTGATTTTTCTTCAAAGAATAAATACAATACTTTTTCATTGATGTGCATGAATTTGAGTACAAAATATCAACAATGTGTATCTTGTGTTGTTTTTCCAATCAGTCTGTCATATATTAAGTATGAGAAGGGAATATTTTATTTTTACATTTTTGTTGTTTCTGCACACCATGTCAGATACATGAAAATATATTTTATGCCCTCAACGGGCGGCATATAGTTTTCGCACTGTCCATCTGTCAGTCTGTCTGTCCTCCGTAAAACTTTTCGTGTTCACTCTCTAATTCAAGTAGTTCTAATCCGATCTCCAAACTTGGTCAGAAGTTGCATCCGGATAATTTCTAGGTCAAGACGAACATGAGTCATGCCGGGCCAAAAACTATGTCATAGGGTCACTTAGTGCGTTTCAAATATTCAGCATGGTGTCCGCTCTCTAATTCAAGTAGTTTTCATCCGATCTTTCCCAAACTCTGTCAGAAGTTGTATCTATATAATGTCTACGCCAAGTGTGAACATGGAGCATGCCGGGCAAAAAACTAGTTCACTGGGTCACTCAGCTTGGTGTCTGCTCTCTAGTTCAAGTAGTTTTCATCTGATCTTCACCAAACTTGTTCACAAGTTTTATCTAGATGGTCTCTAGGCCCAGTTCGAACATGCATGCAAAGAATTGGCAGAGAAAAAAACATCTACAAACTGCAGCAGATGGCATATGTAACAAACAAAATTTAAATATTGAACACCTGTTATGTAGCAAACTAATAGTTAAATAAAATAAAGGCGATGTATATCTCAAAAACATTTACCTACTTATGCTTTTATGTAGTGACAAAGTTACAGTTGGGGGCATCCGTGTCGTGTGGACACATTTGTTTTATTATTGATAAACAACTCATTCATAGTGATCTAACTATAAAATATTCTTTACACGATAAGAAATATTGTATGCCTGCTAATATTGTGGTCTTAAAAAAATATCACTAATACTGTTGTAGTTCATTTAAACATCAAGATATGTGATGTGAACGTATGTGTTCATGTTATGTTTGTATGTGATTTAGTTTTAACATGTAAATGAATATTTTGGTGTTTAAAGTTCAATCTATAGTGAGTTAATTAGTGACGTGTGCCATTAAATATGTAGTGTTTATTGCTTTAATTTTGTTTTAGTTGAAAATCATGTTTTTGAATCTCTACGTATGAAATGCACTAGTGAATTTGGTTTGACACTTATGCGGAGATTAATAATATATTAACTTCAAATACATTGTTGATCACAAACAGCATGTATATGCAATCCACAAATTACTGTTTCCATAGCAACTGTTAACTGAATGTATTTTGTCTACTTAATTTTATCAATCATGGAACAAAATTGAATTGCTAAATAAACAAAATAAAGTCTGGCAGTACAGGCACACAACACAAATTGTATCATGAGGAGTTATTCGTTTTAGTTTTAAGTTCATAGCTGTACAAAATGTTCAATTTCTGAATACCCACCTTTTTCCAGAAAATGTGCATATATTTATGTATATAATAAACATGTTAATGATGTTCCAAATCTGTCCAGAACATATTTTGTTGATTTTATGTGCTTTTTTTGGCTTAAATTCTTTAAAATAGTAATAAATATGAAAAAAGAACATTTTTTGTTCCCACGGCAACCATGAGTATTTACGGATTAATATTAGTACAATTAATTCCGTACTTTGAAATTAATTATGTTCATCCAGATACGCGATCAATGGAGATATTATCAACACAAACTGATCAGCATAACATGTACCGATACTGGTTGAATAAGGACGTCATTTCATCCAAAACGGGCATTCAGCATTTATGACACACAAAAAGTGACAGACCCAGATGGGTCATAATCTCGTTCCCAGCTTTATCGCCTATGTAGGATGGCCATGACTTAATGATCGACTATCCATTGTGACTTTTTGAAAAATGCAGCTGCAGCCTTGATTTTTATAAAAACCTGCTTATAATAATGCATACACATACTAAATCAATAAAAAACTTCCGACAAAACGTCTTCTTAAAAAAAGATAGTTTGAATATGTATAAAGATATTGACATCTATATACATAGTCGAACTATCTTTTTTTTTAAGAACTAAACTTCTTCCCAAGCACACTTAATCTAGCCCCAGGCCTTCAGCGCCTACGGCGCTTTGATTAAGTTTAAGTGATGAAGAAACAATAAGTATTCTATACGTGTAAGGCATCAATATAATTTCATCGGTTAAATCGGACAAACATCGATTTTTTATAGATCACACATTTTTCATCGCAGCGAAATTATTGAAATGAAGGATCGGTTGTAGCCAGAACGGATCACGTGATGAAAACCTCACAATGGGCATCTCATGCGGTGATTAAACTGTCAAAATATGACAGGTGTTGCTTATCATGAGCAAGTCAAATTGTATGTAAGTATCTGATCAAGTTTAATTGAATGTTTGTATTCGTTTTATTTTAGTTATGAAAGAAATCATGTATCTTATGTTTACACATGTTGTACTTATATATTACTTGTTGCAAAGTACAGTGAGTCATGTTTTAGGTAAATAAACAGTTTTGTTGTTGCTGATGTTTTAAATGGAATGAGATTTTTAACGGATTTGTTTTATATTGATCAGCTTCACTTGCAACAGCACAATAGTGGAAACTCTTAAAAACATCAAACAGATATTTATTGTGTGTGTATAGCATGTATGTTATGCTTAAACTCTACAAAATAACCACTTACAAATAAAAGAACTTAAATAAAACAAAGATAATAAATTTGAAGAATCAAACAAGTTTGCATGCATTTTAATCAAGAAATTATCATAATAAATAAATATAAATCATCATTTAAAACAGAAAACTATCATCGAACCAAACAAACTGAAATTAATGAATGTAATGATGTTATGTAAAATAACATCACACGATACAAAAGTATAAATGAAAAGTAGCATAACATTATACAAAAACAATATTCATGAAATATAATATGATAAAATATTATGCCTAATTTTAACACGTTTAATATGCTACATTAACTAATGATTGCACAAAGTTCTTTCTTTAACAATTGCAACTAAATCTATCGGGAAAGCAACCTAACAGTATGCTTGGAACGTGGCATACTAGCAACCCATTTAGAACGTGGCATACTGGCAACCCATTTAGAACGTGGCATACTGGCAACCCATTTAGAACGTGGCATACTGGCAACCCATTTAGAACGTGGCATACTGGCAACCCATTTAGAACGTGGCATACTAGCAACCCATTTAGAACGTGGCATACTGGCAACCCATTTAGAACGTGGCATACTGGCAACCCATTTAGAGCGTGGTAATGCACTTATTGTACACATTGATAATTCTTTTAAGCGAATGATTCATATCTACTTATCAAATAAAGCATACTTCATACATACAATTACATATCAAGAGGACAGAATAAAGTCAGCCAAGAAATAATACTCCGTTTGATAATGAGCCCTTGTAGAAAAGGAATTATGAAATGAGACAGTGAACCAAACGAAAACTGTATATATTGTGTTTATACACGTGCTATGGACATTAACGCATTCAAAATCTAATTTTCAAACATAGTAAATGTAACCCAATATATGTCTATAAATAATCAGATAAATGCGTATCATTTGGCATATATAATTGATTTACGTGGCAATCGCACTAAACTTGCTTTTTTTTTTAATTCGCAGCCACTAGACGTAAGCACTGCTTGAAGTCATAGACTATATTTGCATCCAAATTACCAATAAAATAAGATGGCATGTATTTATGCATATATGCATTGCTCCAACTAAATTGAAGAACTGGATCCAGACCGCTACATCAGTCAAAGTAAAGAAGGAAATGATTCTTTAATGCTTATTCGTATAAAACGCATAGTTATCATTATTTGTATAAGTGTTTTAAAAATATTTCCACCTGCACTGTTTTGACCTTTTGCTTAGTATAATTAAAAACATTATATGAACATTCAATATCTCCTTTTCATAAATCGGCAATATAATTTAAATAAGATAGTAACTATGAAACTCAATCGTTCGGCTCCTAAGACAGTTTAAATTTGGTTACTTCGCAAAACATAAACTTTCATACATCAAAATAAAATGACATTTATAGTGAAACACGTAGATGCGTTTTTCTACACTAAGTAGGCGGCAAATGCCTATGCCATGTCAATGATTTGACAGATCCATTAACTATCCATTAGCAGATACATTTGTGTCTGCCATATGTGAGAGCACATTAGGCTATATCGCCGTATTGTTTTGTTCATAATGTTTATAGAGCTTATTGACCGCTTTGTACGGAAAACATCAGACAAAAGATGAAATGTAAATAAACACTTCAATTTTTACTATAAAGACACATTTCAGCGGAAAAGACCGCTGCTTGTCTTAACTTCTCTTCGTTCTGAAACTCCAGAAAAATGAACATGAATTTAATGCTGTAAAGAGAAATAGCCCCATGTTCAGGACCAACGACCTTTATGGAGACAACACTTTTAGGTTAACACAAAATATGAGAATATCACAAATACTTGCAATTTTGATGTCGTTATTTCAATGGAAAGCAATGTTTAACATTTATAGGAACAAAACAAACACGATATTCAATATGATAATGAATGTGATCGCAGAGCTATAAGGATACGGTATCCGCTTTTTAAGTATGAATATGTTTATAGAGAAAGTAGTATTGTATTCATTCTTGGTGAAATCCGAGAAAACTCTTAAATTTAATTAGATTTATTAAGCCCAAATTATATACTAGATATACTGCTTATATTGACGTCAATAAGGACGTCCTCATCACAAAATCTTACTTTCCTACTTCATGCAGTAATTATGAGCATTTCTCAAGATAACGTCTTGCCCATCCGCAATTACTGAAGTTGCGAGAATATAATAATCTCAAACAGCGTTTGATCATTAACAGAAATTGTGCAGATTTTGTGCGTGCGTAGCTGCTATAACCATATTCTATGTTTGTAAATATAGAAAACTTATTTTTGTATTGCCCAAAGTTTCAATAAACTTACAAACACAAATAAGAGGATCAATATTCCAACCAGAAAAACAATTAATGTTTTTAATGGCCAAATATTTGTTTCAACTGAACTTGCAAACACAGATACAAAAAAGTACAACCAGGAAGGCGAGTCGATTATCTCTGTACAAGTCTATATCATAAAACTAATGTAAATATGCCTAAATTAAACATAATAGTGTTTATTTCACACATGTTGCAAAACATTTCGAGCAAAAGCTAAGGTATCACTAATGCCATTATTTGGAAATACATTTCAACATTGCTAAAATGAACATCTTATCCGTTGGTAATAAATTACGTATAAATAATATGCATTGACGCATTATACAGACACAAAACTTGTTTAGATTTTAATTCTAGAAAACTTTTTAGTTCAGCTCTTTTACAATGTCATTTTGATTATTGTTGTTCTTCTTGGTGCCATAGTTTAAATAAACCCAAACGAAAAAAAATACAAATTATGCAAAATAAAATTATCAGATTTATTAAAGATTACGAACCAAGAACCTCCATTACCAATGATGATTTTGTACAATTGAAAATGTTAAATGTGGAAAACAGAGTGAAACAACTCAAATTAAATTATATGCATAAAATTTATTATGGAAAATGTCCTTCATATCTCAGCAAGAACTTTGAAAAATCATCAAGATCTGGAAAAAGTAATTTCATAATACCAACTGTGACAAATGCTTATTAAAAAAAAAACATTCAAATACTCTGGATCTACAGACTGGTATTCCCTTCCAGAGGACATCAAAAAAGTGGAAAATTTTGACAAATTTGAAAGAATGGTTAAAAAACATCTACAAAACAAACAAACTGAGATAAGTGAGGACATATATATGTATTATTAATATAAGAATATGACTGTAATATACAAACAATTGGAATCTGCGACATATACTATTTGAATTGAAATGTATCCATATTTGCAATTATATGTATTTAGTTAAGCCTCATGTTTGGTAATGTTTTTATTTTTTGTTATAACATTGGTTTAGTTGTCGGATTGAGACAAAACGCTAGGTTATTCACATGTTTTCTCTCAATACCAAAGTAGAGCTATATGTCTGTAAGTTAGATCATATAACAACTCGATCTTTTTTCTCTTACTTTTGATGGACCCCATTGGAAATAAGCTTTTAGCTTACCAGTAATGGGTTATCCATAGGTCAACTATAACATTTCAATTGATAACTAATTTTTATAACTGTTATAATATATATAGATTTGAATTTATTTAAATATTTATATATTATTTGATAATTACTGCTGTCAGAATAACATTTGTGTAACTATGCTTTTATGCTTGTATGTATTGTGATATTGTTATATGCGTTTGACCTAGAATGTAAATAAATAAATAAATTGAGGGCTTTACAAAACATAGCGCAAAAGACTAATTTACAATTACACGTTTACGTAGATATCTTTTGTGGAATGTGAAGAAAAACTCACTTCACAATCAAAGATAATTTTATTTCAATGTCACATTAATCTAATTAATCACATCTCACGTTTTTTGTACTTTGATGTGATTTAAATATCTTCATTACATAATGTTTCCATCAATGTTTATCTCTGTAAGAATTATGGGAAAAGGTAGCATGATGTGTTGCACCTTGAAGGCAAAATTATAGTGTTTTATGCAGTTGTTATGGTTTGTTTAGCACACACATGTTTGTAAATATTCTAAAAGCATTTACAAGTGTCAAGAGGTGTAACTGACAATTGGTAACCGAAAATATTGCCATTTTGTTTTAATTTTAACTGCAGTTTACACATATATTTCTTCTATTTCCGCAGACGTAAGATACAATTTATTTTTCAATTAAAGGAAAAGTATAAATTGCTTTATTAAATCTCCAGAGTTTCAATAATCGTACACTTGTCACAGCGCAGCATGAATAAAGGCAGCATCATTTTCTTTTAGGCAGAAACAGCTTCTCATTTTTTCCCATTAAGCGTGGTTTGGTTTTGCATTCTAAAACAGTTGAATAATTAGTTCTAGATTTATTAATTTCACGTGACCGACTCAATGTGTTCATGTAGTATAAGTTACTTTGTTTTATGGTTTGCGCTCAGTCAGTCGGTCGGTCGGTCTGTCTGTCTGTCTGTCTGTCTGTCTGTCTGTCTGTCTGTCTGTCTGTCTGTCTGTCTGTCTGTCTGTCTGTCTGTCTGTCTGTCTGTCTGTCTGTCAGTCAGTCAGTCAGTCAGTCAGTCAGTCAGTCAGTCAGTCAGTCAGTCAGTCTGTCAGTCTGTCTGTCTGTCTGTCTGTCTGTCTGTCTGTCTGTCTGTCTGTCTGTCTGTCTGTCTGTCTGTCTTTCTGTCTTTCTGTCTTTCTGTCTGTCTGTCTGTCTGTCTGTCTGTCTGTCTGTCTGTCTGTCTGTCTGTCTGTTCTGGATCCTGTGATAACTTTAAGAGTTCTTCATATTTTTTCATGAAACTTGCCACATGGACTGATGGCAATATGGAGATTATGCACGCCATTTCATTTTGTTCCTACGTCAAGAACTCTGGTGCTATGGCAACAAAGAGACTAGAAATATTGCTGAAAATGGTGGATCGTGAGATAGCTTTAAAAGTTCTTCATATTTTTTCATGAAACTTGCCACATGGACTAATGGCAATATGGAGATTATGCACGCCATTTCATTTTGTTCCTACGTCAAGAACTTTGGTGCTATGGCAACAAAGAGACTAGAAATATTGCTGAAAATGGTGGACCGTGAGATAGCTTTAAAAGTTCTTCATATTTGTTCATGAAACTTGAAACATCGACGGATGACAAAATGGAGATAATGCACGTATTTTCATTATGTTCCTACGTTAAGAATTATGGTTGCTATGGCAACAAATAGACTAGAACTATTGCTGAAAATGGTGGATCGCGAGAAAGCTTTAAAAGTTCTTCATATTTGTTCATGAAACTTGAAACATGGACTGATGGCAAAATGGAGATTATGCACGTAATTTCATTGTGTTCCTACGTCAAGAATAATGGTTGCTATGGCAACAAATAGACTAAAAATATTGCTTTAAATGGTGGAATTCACCGGTAGGGGACCATATTGCTTGGCAATAATCTTGTTAAGTCTGTATTAAGGTTGTGTGCGCTAAAGCAAGTCGAAGTTTTCTTCATCATGTATTTTCATATATTATTCACAGTTACAATAATCTTACACGCGAACCTAACACAGTATGTCAGCTAACAAAGTGTAGAAATTGTTAATTAGTACATTCCAAACAGTATATACTTTTTCAAAATACAAATCAAACCAGAAATAAGGGTAAGTGAGCAAAATTACAAATATAGTTGAGGTACAGTAAAATGAGTAAGACTCTGTTCAGTGTTTAAACGAAACTTGCAATCTAACTAATGCTTTAAAATAAAACTCGAGAGTAGCAAACTCGCTTGGAAAAAACATATGCCTCATTAAAATTGTCATAACAATAATTAGGACTTTTATTTTAAACCATTCTCAGTAGTTAAAAAAACACATCATATATAGTAACATTGAACGTGATAATAAACGCTACACATTTTGTAGACGAATTATATATATTTAATTTTCAAGACTTTCTTCATTCATCAGTTTTATTGTGTGATTTTTTTGTTCTCGTTTGTTGCAGTTGTTTCATATACATAATTCCTAGCCATAATAGAGCAGAGTCTGAATTGTATCGTATAGAAACCATAACGGGATTCTGCCGGAAGCAACCAGCTTCCGTGAATTTAATATCAGATTCTTTGGTTAAATCCAGCGTGCTTCGATTGACGTATTTTACCTAATCGAATTTTAATAAGTAGATTCAATATTATACGTCCTGTGCAAATGATAATTATATAACATAGCGTTATCAGCTCACAAGATGTTACTGTAATCATGGGAGAATATATTACATTATATATTCCGCTCGTGTTCTTATTTTATAGTACGAGCAAATTCTGTCTGCAATGGATTGCAAAAATAAGAAATTGTGTAATCGATGTTGTGAATTATTCAAACTGCACTGATTTGGTTTTTTTGCAACTGCTTTATATTTAATTGTCAGTTTGCATCTTTCCGTGTCTATGCTTAAATTTTATCTTAAATACTGCGAATATTGATGCATTTCTGTTGCACTGATATGGTCAAGAACACATAATAAATGGCTGTATTTATCCGCTAAAGAATGTTAATATTTTGTAAATAACATTCTTAAGTCAATTCCAAAGAAAAGATGAATTTCCACTGACAGCAATAGTTGTAGACTACAAATACGATACATTTGTGAAATTCTTTCGAAACGGCCGTGTCAATTCGAATTTTCCCCAATATTCAATTTTAAAATATAAAGGAATCATACTTATATCTACCACATGCTATACCCTGTTTCCCATGTAATACAAAAATTACATATTGTTTTTATATTACACATGTGTAATACAACATTTTTAAGCGTTTTCGTTGCCTTAGTTTTCGTTTATTGACCAATCGCATTTTGTTATTTTGCTGAAATGACGTTGCAACGTTAAATGACGTCACGAAATGTAAACAACATTCGGAATTTACCATTATGTTTGCGTAAATATTTATTTAACTTGCTCATTTAAAAGCATGTGGTGAAAAAGATCCGACACTCTTTGTTATATCATACCATATTTTATTAAACTCGTCCAGGAAATTCGTTAGTAAGCTCGCCAAAGGCTCGCTTACTAACAAAATTCCTGAACTCGTTTAATAAAATATGTTATGATATGACAACTCGTGCCAGATCCTATATTTATAAAGTGTTTATAAATTCATGATACAATTTTGAAAGTAAATGTGAACCTGTACGTGAAGAAGTCATGAGCACCTATTATTTCAAACTATATCCCGTTATTACTAAGACTTAATTGGTGTCCTCCGGTATATAAGAATGGTCAATATTGATACAAAGTTTCAAAATGTATTGGCAATACGGCATTCTGCTTTTGGCCAAGTACATTTTGCAAAAGAAATATGACCAAGACAGGGAATCATACAATAAAACAAACTAAAGATGAGCAAATATGACAATAATAACATAACACATAATATGAGTGCCTATTAAATACAGTTATGTGTGTTAGCATGCAATTATACAACAGCCAGACTATTTAAATTCTCATCTCTAAGTTTGAACGCTTCTTCAAGTGCAATCTTTTTAGCTTACAAACATTCGGAAAGACACGATGTATATGTATTTAGTTATGGTAGGCGATATGACAAACATATATTATATTTTATTTTATGCGTAAATCGTTATATAATGGACAACATAATAAAAAGTGATATTTGGATTCACAAACATTCTGGTTATACAGTTTACACTTGCGTTCTATTCTCGACAACCTGATATATCCCCACTTTTATTTTAAGAAAATGAGACCTTAATCGAAATGGGCTCATCGGGATAAATTGATAAATGACACGCTACGTACTAACCCATTCAAACGAAAACGGAATATATGAATTCGACAATTTTTTTTTAAATAAATGAAGTTTTACGCTGGTTTTGGATCACTCAATTTTCACACTTAGCTTGAAATGTAATCTTAAACGTGTTTGTTCGCAAGACAATCGGCGTTGGCATTAAATTGAATACTCCAAACAATATCAGACGCTTGGATATGTGATTCCCAGTTATTCCGGAATCCCATTAGGATTCGTCAAATGAGCATAAACTCCATTTAAAACTGCCAGCTTTTTGTCGGAATTGGACAAGTGAAGTTATTTACGAACGAACGAGTGGTTGAAAATTTGGGAACATTTAACAACGCACAACAATCCAACTGAACTCCCATTTATACATGGATATAATCGTCTTTAAAGTCATCAAAAAGCATTCGAAGTAAAATTCTGCAATTAAATAAACATTGTCTACATTTTCTTATGTTGCTTTTTCCCCGAACATATTTGAGCATCGTCTGTGAGACACATTCCATTGAGGAAGCATATTTCCGGTTTGAAAGAACAGTATATCGCAATCTGAGAAATTAGCATAATTGGTCTAGTTTCCATAGAAAACACATTATTCCTGCTTTAAATGATAGCGCTGACATGTTAATTATTTTGTTCTCTGAAAATTATTACGTTGACAGCAGGAAATAACTGATTTGTGAGGATTTTCCTTCAATAACCTTCAATAACCTTATCAGTCTGACGTCTATGATCTTGAAAAATAAAAACCGAAGGAAGCATACACCGTGAGCCAAATTAGCGTTTCCATGTTAAGAAATCTCAATACACAGTGGATAACCTGGTAAAAATACCCGTCCTCTTTTTACAAATTCCCGAAAAGGACGCTTTTTGTTAATCAGTTACAACTAATCTTACTTAAACGCCGTTAGCCCCGTATACGCATAATTTTACATAATGTATCGGGTTCAACCAACAAGTATGTTCGACAGTCTCCCATCATACAGCTATGTCTATAATTCGATTCGTGTAAGCGGTTCAGAGACTAAGCGGTTCAGAGACTATACGTGCTCTATGGCCGGTCTGACGTTGATCTTCACGTAGAATTAATAATCATGCGCAACATTCTCACTGCTTATGTTATTGACATGAACAGTCAATCCAACGATTTCCCCTTTAATTGTAGTTTCCTTCTTAACGTCATAATACCAATCGCACGTAACAAATACATAAATGTACATTTTGCTTACGCTCCATAATTAGATGTTAGCTAAATGAAGACATTCATGCAATACATTTAATCAGCTCACTATTGATGGCACGGCTGCGCAAGAAGTGCTGAGATTTTTGCTTTTAAAACGTGTTTAATTCCTTTTTAGAATAAGGAACTGTTCCTTATTCCTTATTCAAGCTTAACATGTTTGATGTAGGGTTTTAAAGAAAAATAATGCATGCAATTCTTAAGTTAATCAAAACAAAATAACTCGAAAGCATTAACTTTATGTATTGCGTTATATATTGATGTTTCTTCTTCGCGCGTGCATAGGATTTCTTTTTAAAACCGAAACAATATTTGCTAATTCGAATAATAACTTCACATCAACAAAACCTAAAGCAAATAACATTATTTTACATGTATGTGATATAAACGTGCAATCTTTTACATTTCAAAATGTTACTTTTCATTTACAATCCAGTTCTTTTTTCGCGGCTGAATAAGGAACTGGCATTGTTTTACTTCAACATCAATGAAATAAATGCAAAGTTAACCACATATACACATATACATGTAAATGAACATCAATACATATACATGTTAATGAACATCAATACATATATATATATATATATATATATATATATATATATATATATATATATATATATATATATATATATATATATATATATATAAATATATATATATATATATATATATATATATATATATATATATATATATATAATAAAGTCGCTTTTAGCCGTTTATAAAAAATTAAACGCTTTTATTAAATTTGCCGTAGCTTTCGACCTCTCGGTCTTCTTCAGCGGCGTTTATTTGTGAATAAGCATATCATCTTAAGCGGAAGTGACATTATATTATCGCACGTTACATTGCGCGCCAATTTTAGTCTTTTGTGTTTAGTCCATATGGTTTGAACGTCCTCAGTTTGCGCTTCCAAAGTTGTTCAACGGTCTTCCGGTACTCGTCGGTTCCATTTAATTTTTCGAGTCCCATGACCCAGAAGTCTGCGACGCTGTGGCCGTTTGTGTAGAAGTGCTCGGCTACCGGGTCGTTGTGTCGAGTTCGTATCCGGGACAGGTTAAGAAGATGTCGCTGGTACAGGGTATCTCCCGTTTCTCCTACGTATACGAAGGTCTTACACCGTTCGCAGTGTACATCGTAGACTACATTGCTGGATTTGCAGGTGACCTCGTTCCGCACATTGTAGCTTTTGCCGGTGGTGTCGCTGACCTTTCAGCCTCCATCATGTATGGACAGATTGCGCACCTCTGTGCCCCACAAGGTCCGCTCCTGTTGGGAACTCGAAAAAACATCCGGTTGTGTTTTTTATGAACCAAAATGCCTTGAAGGTTGCAGTCTCTTCTGAATGCTGCTAACGGGGGTTCAGGAAATACGTTTTTCATATGATCTGAAGTGTGGATTGTTGGCAGGTGTTTCCGGAGGATATGGCCGACATTTGGTAGCGCTCTGGAGAAAGTGATAACGAGCGGTACCCTGGAAGTACTTTTTGAAGGCACTTTCGATCGCAGCAGATCTTCTCGCTCCTTGCTATCAACTTTCTTCAGTTCTGTCTCGACGAATCGGCCATTGTATCCTCGCTTCTGTAGTTGCTCTTTTATCTCATCTCTGTGTTTTTTGTAGTCCGTCTCTTCCGACAGATTCTTTTCAGCCTCACACCTAAGCCGTACGGAATGGCCTTCTTCGTAGACTCGGTATGCGACGAGTCCATGTGCAGGTAGAGGTGCCGATCTGTTGGTTTGGTGTATAGGTCTGAAACCAGCCTTCCTTTTCGGATAGACGTCATGGTGTCTCGGAATTCGAGCTGCTCTGTGGAGTAGCGGAGCTCTGGCTGTATTCGTGAATGGATTTCATTTGCAAACGCAAATATATATATTATAAAGAACTGGTTCTTTATTCCTTATTCAAATCGAATATGGAGCTGGAATGTTCTTTCTATAAATTATAAATCAAAATGAACCAACGAGACGAATAAATCAACGAAAATTATTGTAAATGTAGGTCGGGCATAAACATTGTAATTGCAGTACATTTCTACTTTGTTTTACTTAATGATAATATAGTTCCTTATTCGGTTTGAATAAGGAAAATGAAC
Source organism: Dreissena polymorpha (assembly GCF_020536995.1). NCBI lineage: Eukaryota > Metazoa > Mollusca > Bivalvia > Myida > Dreissenidae > Dreissena > Dreissena polymorpha. Next base: position 95,152,733 of record NC_068362.1, read on the forward strand.
TGGTTCCTTAATACTTATTCAAATCGAATAAGGAACTGGCATTTTCTTCATTAAGAAATAAATTAATATGAATAAAAAGACGCATAAATCAAGGAAAATCTATGTAAATGTAGGCTGGGAATAAAAAAATATATTTATTGCAGTAAATTTCTTCTTTGTTCTCTTTTGTAATATTAACCAATTGCCTTTTTCGCGGCTGAACAAGGAACACTTAACCAGTTGCACTATCTAAAAATATTACTGATAACCATCGGGAATAGAGCCATTGTGTCGGTTCCCACGACTTTTAATTGTGCACCGATTTCGAAGGTCGCCGAATGTAACTTAGGGCATCCTAGAGCGAGAAAACGCGCTTTCGGCGATAGAAAATCTATTGAAATAAAACCACCCAATTACAGTTATGAAAGCTTGAATTTTTAATTGAAAACAGCAACAACGAAAAACAGAGGCATTTCGATGAAACTTTCCAGTCTAATAAAGGCACCGTGGCCGCTGCTTCCAGTTCAGTCTCGAATTTTATTAGTGACGTCTCACTGACGACATCGCTGTCCGACATAGTGGCATTCGTAGCAAATACAGAACTGTTACGCTCAGAACGGCGAAGGACTGTTTACCTGCACCCTAGCTACAATCTCCGTTGTGGTAGAATTGTGTTTGTGTTATAAAATGCTGGTAACAAATTTAAGCTTATTGAACGATACTGCTTTTTATAAACATGGTGTTCAGTCAATAAAAAAACATGGTATCTTGTATTAAAATCATAACAAGTTAAACGCACGATGCACACATGTATACAGCATTGACATCGTTTCCTTAATGGCAATTTGTCTTCAATTGGACACATGAAATGTTCGAATAGTTAAAGATATCGTTTTAATGGCTTAATTTGCATTTTACTTAGACATACTTCGGTTAAAGCGGGTATATACGATTTTGTCAAATACTTATGAATTTATATAAACTGTGTAAAAAACTTATTATATATATATTTCAATATAAATTAAAATTAAAGTTAAGAAGAACATGTGTCGAAAAATGCGAAATAAGCCAGATATTAAATTCTGAAATTGAAAACGGCTGTACAGCCGAATTCGCCAGCATGTATACCATACATGTACGATGTGCATCTAAACTTACGAGGGGTGTTCCAGAAGTTCGTGGATTTTCGCTTTTACTTTCATTTGGTAACATAAATGGACAAACAAATAGCATGTTCAGAATATTTCGTCCTTTCCAAATCTACTCTCCAAATATCATGGAAATACATAAAACAATAAATATATATCAGAGATTTAAACATGTGCACAATGCGCACTCCGACGCACGTGTAACGTTTCTGTTCAACGTCAATGACGTTATGAAGTTAACAACTGTCAAATCTTTTCCACATAATCACCTCCAACGCGAATGCACTTTATGTGTCGGGAAATCCACTTGTCAAAAGTGTCTCTATACCAGTCAGCGTCAAAAGACGACACGATTCGCTTTGCTGCAACTGTAAGTTCCTGTCTACTTGCAAAGCGAATACCGCGCAACTGTGATTTAACTTCCGGGAAGACGCGGATGTCCATAGGGGCCAAATCCGGGCTGTAAGGAGGACTTAGGCGCTGTAACGTGAAATTTGCCGTAAATTCTGTTTATCAACGACATTTAAACCAAATTTAAAATTCGCGTAACGCTCATACTTATAATAAAATACATGCGTGCGCCGCATGTCGTTACTGAGGTCTCTATGGCAACGCGTTTCAAACGCGCTTTATGGAATTCATGCATGTTTAGCTTATATGTAAAGTCCGTGGTAATTGGTTTGTATAATATGTAAATTTCATTGACTTTTACCAGCAAACTAATGACTTTTACCAGCAAACTAATAAGTTATAGCGAAAATCCACGAACTTCTGGAACACCCCTCGTAGTTAAACGGTTTATAATACAAAGACGAATGCTTCGGTTGTTGTAGGAAAATATTTACGTCACTATCGGCTCGGGGCGCTAATTTGTCTTTGCTGCATTTTATGAAATTCGGCTTTAATGTATAATGTTTCTTGCCTATGTTGTGTTATTGTAACATATTTTATCAATATATTACAATTAAACACATATAAAAAAATCGTATATACCCGCTTTAAACAATCGTCTATTAGCATTATCAAAACAGAAACAAATAAACTCGAAAAAAGCAAAAACAGTTTATTAGCTTATCATAAGTAATTTCATTATACATTCTTACTTCAAACATTGTTTATAAACCAATGCTCAATTCCTTAATTGAAATGAACTTCTAAAATATAACGTTGCCTCATACAGCATCGTCAGTCGTGACGGAATGCTTTTATAAAGACTGAAACACATTTCCGGTGAAGTTCAATTTCCGTTTGCCGCATACAACTATTGCATCATAGATTTTCTTGCAGAGAGAAATTTATTTATCTGCAAAAAAATCACCGTAATTATAATTGCAATATTTTAAAACTTGTAATTTGATAAACATCAGTGTGCTTACCAAATGCTAAACACATTTCATTTTAGGTGCACGTTATAACACACAATACTTATTTCACATTACTTATTTTGAACTTATGTGTCGTTAGAAATTATTGCAAGCTTAGTTGAAAGCACATATTTAAATGTCATGTATGGTAAAAATTAACATCGCAAATGCGAATAATTCATTAAGAAAATGTAGATCTTTTCGTGCAAAAAATAATAATTTAAGTCCGACGCGGCCCCAGCAAATCTTCAGACAAGTCACACGCCAACTAATTCGACAACGAAACCTCTGCCTCACTTTATAGCGGACATGGTAGGTCCTTACAAAACTGCGCGAATGGTCTAGAGCTATGCTGGTCGCTTTCGGCATTAGACCGTTTTACTATGACGCTCTTAAAAATATAGGACCTGGCACGAGTTGTCATATCATACCATATTTTATTAAACTACTGTAGTTCAGGAATTTTGTTAGTAAGCGAGCCTTTGTCGAGCTTACTAACGAATTTTCTGGACGAGTTTTATAGCGAGCTCGAAGAGCACACCGCAGGCGTGCTCGAAGCGAGCTATACGGTAACACGAGTATTTGACTGGGTTGGTTGTTTGTTTTGAAAAGTTTGGTACCTGCGCGCGCAATATCCGAACCCGAAACCGGAACCGGAAATTTTCGAAGTAAATAACCGACGTATCCTGATTGATCATAATGATAAAAAAGATAAACATGATCAAATTTACGGCTTTTAAATATTCTAAAATTCTTCTCTGTATTTATTCTGACTATATTTCGAATAACGCATCTGGTTATTTCCCTTTTATTTGACTTAATAAGCAAAATATTTGTATATGTTTAGAGGTAAGTATGACGTCACTTTGATTGTCCGCGCACTGTGTATGAATGAAGGCGACGTCATTTGATTTTCATTGTTGTGGTGACGTCACGTTTTCGCGGAAAAGTTGAGGACGTTCGGTCAATATAATTCTCATTTAAATCGCGGATAACTTAATGAAATCGTGTTAGAATCGAAATAATCGAGGTGTAAGCGATGGTTATTGCGGTAACTTTCACACTTACCTCTTTTACGTAACCTTCGCTAATAACCAACGGTTCGTCGTTCCGATGCTTGCTACCAAACCACTACTTGGTGTCTTTGGGGATGATCTAAAGAACGCTTCCACAGTGGGGATCGAACCCGTGATTTCCCGGTCGCTAGGCGGCCACAGATAAAAGAAATTAGATCAAGTTTATTTGATAAAAACAATTTTGCATTGAAAATGAAGCTTTAACTGTGTTTTTAAACTGATACAATGTGCGTTTCATTCAATAAACAAATCCGCCGTTGAAATTTTTAAATATTTTTGACAGTCAACAAAAAGACAACATTTCATTTGACAGAAAATGTCACTTACTAAATATGAGAGAATAAGAATGATCTCCATTGGGAACAATATGTACCACCGGATGGCAACTATTTCTTGTACTGTCTAAGTCATGCAGTAGAAAGACATTTGGATAATTCTCTAATGTTTCGAAATCTGATCTGCACAACTGCTATGCTGGATGGTAATTGGTGGGTGTCTAAAATTGAGGCAGCCTCTTATTTACTAAAGTTTGACATCAATACATATTTAAAGGGCGTAAATCGAAACGGCCAACAAACCTACACATTGGTTACATATCCAACAATTTCAAATGAAAAAAAGGAAATTTCTTTGCTTCTAGAAAATGATCATTTCAAAGTATTGTACCGTCTCGTAAATCATCAAAATTCTACTACAAAAAAGTGTTATATCAATGGTATTAAATAACTTGTTTTGGTGGGTGACATAATTGTCGCTGACCTACCTTGCATTAATTCCTTAAGTATGGTAGTTTGAAATTACTTTGACTTTAAATGCTCAAAAAGGAAAATAAAGCAAATATGATGCCTGGCCCTTGAGAAATCTAAGTACAGTATTGACCATAGACAGATCTTTGCTGATGCCAGATACGATGATGTGCTCCTGAAAATTAAAAGTGACAAGGTAGCAACAGTTGGCTGTTCTAAATTTTTACATTGCATGTTCTAGTTGATTGATTTAGGAGGTAATGCCAAGGACATACATACTATATTAATATCTATGTCCTTGGTAAATACCAATCTTTGTTTGCTGCACAATTTCTTTATAGTTTCCTGCATTACAGCAACTTTCACCTATATATCTTCTCTTCAGGTGTACATTATTATTGAACTATGGTTTCACTTTATGGTTTAGATAATTACTTATAAAAAATATTGGAGTTATTTTGTTACAAGGACTGATCTGTTTTTCTTATCCACAGTTGGTATTCGAACCATATATATTTATTCCAGATTTGTGCAAAATAAGGTGATTTTATCTAAACTACACAGTCGGCAAATTAGCACCATTTTACAAACAGAAGCTTTTGTGGGCATTTCAAATATTACCCCATGTGAGCTTTTGAACTGACAATATACTGTTCTAAATTTCTAAAGGCGTCACCAGCGTTGAAACCGGTAGGGGACAATAAAAACACATTTTAACACCGGAAGTATGTATCAGTGTACATGCTGGTGAAATTTTAATCAAAGCATATAGCGTGTTTTTTTTTTTTTCATTGACAATGCTTTTGTAAGGCATTGGTAAAACTATTATGAGTGTCAGAAACATCACAAAATTTAATATATTTCACATAACTAATAGCACAATTATACAAAAAGTGACTTAAATGGGTTTTTTAAGTAACAATTTTTAAAATAAACGCCAATTAATTTTAAACCAACAATAAATAATTCAACATTTGGATAGGATATATAGAACGTAGGTAAGTATCTAAGTGTACTTGAATTTATCAGGAAACAGACCTTTTTTCTTGTAAAGTTCTTTCCAAACATCTTAAAATAGTTCAGCGCGTGTATGATATCTAGTTTTCAAACGTTTTCGTCCATGGTATGTGGCTATTGTTAATAACAGCACGTTAAAATAAAGTACAATATTTTCTGAAAATAATTAATTGCTGTCAGATTTTACTCGTTTGTGTCTTGAAATAGCTTAAGAACATGTGAATAACCTCATCGGGAGAATGCCCCGAATCAATAGCTGGAACACTTGTCTCAATGAGTTATTATGAATTTTTCGCAACGGCCTTGGAAAAAGTCATTATTTTTCAGCTAAATTTCTTTAACATGAACAATTTTTGAATGAACGATATGGTATAAAGAACTGTTACATTCTACACACGTATTTTTAAAAATGAGCTTTCCACGATATTGGTGCATTTAAAGGGACTTTTTCACATATTTGTATACTGACCAAATTGAAAATAAAGTGTTTCAGATTGCTAATTTTCGTTGTAGTTGTGATATTTACGAGGAAACAATAATACTGAACATTTACCATGCTCTAAAACATCCATTATATACATATTTTGACGATTTAAAAATCTGAAAAGTATAAAGCGTTACAAACGCGAAACGATTGAATAATTAGAAGATCTCTGGTTTTATTGTTATATTACTAGTATGTGATATTACGAGGACTACTTATAGAATAAATAAAATACATATTGACTGTATGTGCACGGACGGCCGAGTGTTTTAAATGTAAGACTTTTACTGCAAGGGTCAGTGATGTCAACATGTATCAAATGTAAAGCATGTATGTACTTACTTTTGTACATAACACAATCTATGAAAAGGCCCTTTAAATAGCGTATTTAATGTGGAAACAGTAACATATTTTTTTCTTTTAATACGGTAAAAGACTCAAAAATGTATTGTGAATACACGTTTATGTATTTCTTACAAATCTATTAAAGGCCGTTTGATAGCTAATTGATTGCGCATGTAAGAAAACCCCGTCATGGTTTGTTTTCTACACCAATAATCTGTGCATGTAACAAACTTTAGCAAGAGCACCAAGGAAGCAACATGTATGCAGTTTTATTTTGCACACAAGCTGAAGTTAGGAGACGCACAATCTCTCCCTTGCCAGGTATCAGCCGCTAGTAGTAATCATAATACATCTACATCGTTTCGTTTTATTTTATATCAATATCAGGATAACAACGATTATGTCTATGTTTAACACGAGAATCTCTTTAACGAACAGTTTCAAGTAGTTTATCATGTATGTTTGTCCACTTAAAGAAGGGCTATTCGTAAATATGTTTGCGATTCCAGGGTTTTAGAGCTCACATCATCATGTGCGATGGAGATTCCTAACGGAATCCGAATCCTTTTTCTATAAGCAACCTAACATCGTGAATAAATGCTTCAATACAAATAAAGAAACATTGAAAAACTAATCATAGTTTTCCAACAAAGACACTCAAACGGTGTCTATTCCTAGTCGAAGTCGTTTATTTAGAGTCTTTAGAAAAGATGAATAAGTTGTTAAACCATTTAACGCATATTTTGGTTTCTGTATAGACTATTAACCAAGCTTAAAAATCATCCCAAACTTGCAATGTCGACTAGTTATCACTTTATTAGAAAAACGATGTAGAAATCGCACCGATACGAATGCTTAATATAAACATATGTATTTTATTATTTTTAGTGTAAAAAAGATGTCATTTAAAAAATCTAGTCGAATGAAAATTGCATATGATTTTCAATATGCTTCATCGCATCTTTGTCCAAAATGTCAAATGTCAATACAATTTTGGATTGTGATACAACTTCAAGAGTAACCAAAATTTTTATTCCTATATTGTTGCTATATATACCATGCTTGCGATTATTATCAAATGAATAAGAAATTTCATATTTAACTCTTTGTTTGCTGAAAATAGTTTAACACGTGTGATTATATAACTCGATTATCGGTACAAACCTTGCGATCCCAATAACTTCATATAATATTCCGTTTTTTTATATACTCTTCTTGCTTAAAATTTGAATTGAGTTGATTGCACATTAATGCAGATTAATAAAAACGTCGTTGTAAAACTAAAAATTGATCGTATTTCCAATTATAAAAGATACCGTGCGATTCTAAACTTAGTGACGTGATATGGGTTGAGATCGTGACACGTGTTCAATTTGCGTTTAAGAATATTGAATAAGCACAACTTCGGTTTATACTGTTGGTATGTAAATAAAGCAAAATAATCTGCGAGTCATTTTTCTTTTGCAGTCGGCTCAAATGACGACAGCCGTAATGTAATTCGAGTACAAAAAGGCAGTCCAACAGGTATGTGTATGTTTCCAATTCTAAGTTAATAACACAAAATATATTGAAATATCGCAACACAACGATCACAAAGTGGCCTTAATATTAAATCATGATCTAATCATGTTTTGGACACGGTTCGACTGCAATACATCGACTGACAGAAAATTAATTGGTTTTTCATGAGATACAATTAACTAATATAATTACAATTGTCATTAGGAGTTTAAAGAAAGCATCCACATTTTATTTAGTTATGCTGTTGGACTGAGGCAAGGGGAGGAAATGTCTCCGATTTTGTTTTTTTTTAATTTTTTGAAGACCTTGGACTTTACCTACAAGATAGAATTAACTCTGACTTGAATATAGACGATATTGTGTTGATTTTATTATAATTTGCTGATGACATGGCTATTTTAGGGCGTTACATGTAAATACTGCAAAAACATAATTAATGGTTTTCTGAAGATTGGTGGATTAAAAGAAAACGAATATTGGACATACAATGGTAATATATTTAAGTTGTTGACAATTTTTATTATTAAGGCACAGTGTTGAATTATACTGGAAGTTTTAAACTAACACAGGGACATTTGGTTGGTAAAGCCCTTAAAGCCATGAATGAATTATTGTTTAAATGTAATTAATTTGACATAAAACCAAAGATATTTTGCCAGTTGTTTGACTCCTTTGTGGGTTCTATATTAAAGTATGTTTCAGAAGCATGTGGCTTCACGAAGTCAGATGAACAGAAACGCTGACATTAAAATTTTGCAAACGATTGCTACAGGTGAAAATAAATACATGTAATGTTGGAGAATTAGGAAGATACATATTGTATGTATACAGGTTTTTAAAACTAAAAAACAATGGTTTAATGCTCTCAACAATGAGAATATCATAATGCAAATTGTGTACAAACAGCCTGGAGCGATTGTAATAAAGGTTATAAGAACTGGGTCCCAAATCTATAGAACATGATACATAATTTTGGATTTAGTTATGTATTTGAAAATCCAAACGTTGTTCAAGTTTACTTTATATTTTTAATAGTGCGTTCAAATGTAGACTTGTTGACAATTGTAAACAAGAGTGATAAGATAAAATGAATAATAGTACTGTATTAATTATGTACACAGTTTTTTAAGCTGTTTGGATTATGAAACATATTTAGACTTAGTTCCTAGACGTCTGCGATTATTTTTTGTAAGATTAAGAGTCTCTGTGCTTTGAGAATTCAAACGGGCAGATACGCCCAAAATAACATACCACGAAATGAACGTGATTTTTTATGTTGTAATTACTTGGATTTAGAAGATGGATACCATTGTATATGTATATGCCGATGTTACACTGATTAAAGTAAAAACAATATATAAGCCGTATATTTTATATTAACCAATCTGTATATAAATTCCAAAAGTTATTAGTTTCATGTGAAAATCAGTTATTTATTATGTATGTAAATTTATCAAAGAACCTCTTGTAATATGATTCTAAATAAAACTGTTCAATAAATTTCATTACCGCCTTGATAGTTTATTCTTATTTGTATTCGTAAATGTGTATTTTATGTTATTTAATGTTATGTTGGTTTACTTAGTTACGTGACAGAAAATAATGTGCATACTTTAGTATGAAGACGATGCACTTTCAGTCTCACGATCAGTCTGAATTAACTGCCTGTCTGCCTGCCTGCCTGCCTGCCTGCCTGCCTGCCTGCCTGCCTGCCTGCCTGCCTGCCTGCCTGCCTGCCTGCCAGCCAGCCTCCCTGCCTGTCATATTTTATAGTAGTACGTGTTTTGTTATGTTTATAAAGTCATTATGGTTATCTTTGTATAGGTCTTACCGTCAATTGACTATATTGGTCAGCGTCGAGAAATAAATCCCCCCCCCCACTTCTCAACACTTTAATGGTTATGTTTATTTTACAATTGTACATGAACATTTTAAAGAAACGAAAATTAAGTCGAAATGCTCATTTGATTTGTATGGCCTTTTCAAAAGAAGACTTTTGAATACACAATATTTTTACACCGGGAATAATAAAACCTTTTAATGAGCAGAGGCTCGGTAAAACGTCTGTCGTATCGAGAGCACCGTTTACTTTGTGAAATAATCGTACAGGCGAAGCGAAAGAGTGTGTGACAATATCTCATTATAACGTATGTCTTGAGTAGCGTTTCTGTATCTATGGTTCAGGGACACTGCGTTTTGAAGGAGCACTCAATGTGGGCTTTTTATCAGCACCAATAAAAGCTTGTTTATACGAACAGTCAAGTTAACACGGTTTCATTTCATCGTTTCCCGTACCGTTTTATACGTTTAATCAGCGTAATAAAGTTAGTAGATTATCGTCGCCTTTTAAGAGAGCTGTGTTACGCGATTATAACGAAACACACATTGACTATTTTCGTTATGCAAAACAATTAAGTAAAGTGCAGTCTTCCACGAACTCCTTCGGTGCGGATGCGGGGTTGAGTGTAAAACTATTGTATCTTAAGGAAACTTCTAAACAGATACAACAGTTTGCATTCAATCTTCGATTGTTGAGTGATTTGGTTAACAGTGTTCTTCAGAACCACACTGTTAACTTCAGTTGTTCGCAAGCGAACAACTAATAATGACTAAAATGTGTCAATTTGTTTTTTGTATTGGCTATTGACACTGGAGTTGTTTCTACACATTTCTATCAGGTGTTTTTTGAGACCGGGTTACGAACCGATGCGGGAACTACCTATTATATATGTGCACAGTACGCCTAGTACGCAAAGTACTCGTAGTACATAGATATAGACACGTAGTATATAGATATAGACACGTAATATTTAGATATAGACACGTAGTATATAGATATAGACACGTAATATTTAGATATAGACACGTAGTATATAGATATAGACACGTAGTATATAGATATAGACACGTAGTATATAGATATAAACACGTAGTATAAAGAAATAGACACTGCATTTTAAAAAAGACATGCTCTGTTATAACGCAATAACGTTTGACAGCTGAAAATAACACATTTATAATTGCATTCTTTCGAGACGTAATGGACTAACCGGACTTAAAGTAACATGATATGCCAACAATTACAAACACGCCAACAGTAACAAATATTCACATTAAAACATTATGTATATAACCGCTCATGGTGTTGAGCTATAGGAGATATTGCATGTCAGATTCACAGGTGGTTAGCGTGTGGCTATGATATTAATTAGTGAAAACATCATTTTGAATTATAAATAATCATATTATATCCCAAAAAAAATCTTCTGAACAAAAGTTTTACTATCAAATATATATATAACAAGGTATTCAACTCGAAATCACCCGAAAACAGGGTGCATCGGTTTGAACAGCCATTACCTCAACAATTTTGCAGCGATTTTCATGAACCCGGTCGTATTTAACGCAGAAATGAATTTCATTTCTGGAAATATATATATATATATATATATATATATATATATATATATATATATATATATATATATATATATATATATATATATATATATATATATATTTATATTTATACACATGCTGGGTCAAATTTTAAGAAATAAAACGATACTTAATTCGCGTGACCTACTTGACAGCGATCAGACAGGATTCATGAATAAAATCTCCAGGTGTAAAGACACACCTTCGCATTGGACCAATGAAATCACTCGTGTGCTTAAAATATCAATTAGTTGAAATGTATGTAAAAAAAGGTCTAAAACGGCGCTGGACAGTTAGCTTGATGCATAATGCAACGGCAAGCACGGTAAGAATGTTTTTTCATACGTTTTATTGAATTATGGTATCGAGGTCCGTGAACTTTGCAGGGAAAATGCCCTTTACTCCTTGAAGATTTCAGTCTTAGATCCGGTCTGATCGATGTCAAGTTGGTCACGCGAGTTGTGTATCGTGATATTTCTTTAAAGTTGACCAAGTATTTGTAAATATATTGCAAGACATGAACATTTCCAGAAAGGAAATTCATTTATGCGTTGAATAAGACCGAGATCGTGAAAATCGCTGCAAAATTGATGGAGTAATGACTGTTCAAAGTGATGCACCCTGTTTTCGGGTGATTTCGAGTTGATTTTTCGTTATAATATGATAATTTATCATTCAAAATGATGTTTTCACTTATTAATATCATAGCCATACGCTTACCACCTGTGGTCAGATTAAGTGTGGTCACAAATAATCTAATGTCATTTTACGCCCCTTTTAATTAAGTTGATTTATACATACAGACTTCAAACAGTGTTTTTTAGCAAATACATTTTTAAATATGGAGTAACTTTGTACAGCATCGTCAAATGTAAGTTAAAATTGTTATTCAGTCAAAAACTAATTTCCTGTACCAAAGGTCACTATCCTATTGCCGCACCAGATATTTACATACTTATTGCTAAGGAAAGCTTGTTTTGTTTTTTTAATGAATTCCGACATCACAAGTGTATTTGATATGTTAATGTAATTTTCTTTTGTTTTCGAATTTCTTTGTAGCACCATATACAATCATTTAGGTGCCAAATTTAAAATTAGCAATCGCGACATGAAATACACCCATCCTTTATAATGAAAGTATTGCTACCCAGATATTACGTTATAACACCATGGTCAAAGTTGTTCGTGGGGTATAAATACGAAAACACTTGCAGACAAAACGCTAATATGAAAAAAATAATATATTATTTAGAGCTAGTTCGATAGTTTTGAAGAAATGGAATAATAAATAGCTTAATTGAAGTTAGCGTCATGAAATTGTATTTAATGTTGAATTGAGTTTAAAGTTTCGTGTCTGAAGAAAAAAAGGAATTTATATACATGTTATTGTGAAATTAAAGACTTCAAAAACAGTGAGACCATGACCTTTTGGTACATAGACACTGTGCGTAAAACGTGTCTAGTATTTGAAAACGTGCATGAATTTTGACGAAGCTACTGTCAGAATCAAAGTAATGACAGTACTGGTGTGACGATGCTTTTGAAGAGAATTGATATAAAAACATCTATTTAATTTTATCTACATCACCACAATTGTATATGAAGGTACGAACTTTTTGGGTAGGAAAAAAATGGTTACGAACATTTTGGGTACACAAATTATGCAAAAAAATGGGTTGAAAAAAGATTTGGTTACAAAAAAAAAATGGTAGGAAAAAAAAAAATTGGGTACGACAAAAATTGGGTACGAGCAAAAATTAGGTACGAAAAAAATTGGATACGAAAAATGTAGGGTACGAAAAAAAATGGGGGTACAGGGAAGTAGTATCCGTGGGGAACTTGATCCATTCAGCGAAACTGGGAGGCGGGTTACATTCTCGATCAAATATAACAAGGAATATCTTTAAGATATTCGACGTGTATTTTCTGTACCACTTATCTTAAAAAAACGTTATGTTACAGTAAAATGTTTGTGGGTTATAACATAACGTTTCAGCATATAAATTCAAAACTTGACATGCTCTTTAATTTCACCATGCTCTTTAATTTCACATGTTTATCATACCAAACTTTCTATTTCGTTGTTTCCTTTCCTAAGTTAATGATGCTGTACGGACGTTATTTCACATGCCCATGTGCATTTACATATAATTTTTATCTTTTGATTATTTTTTTTATTAATTCAATAAGCTTAGACATGTTTGTTCGTTAAGTACAGCAATAATTTCATGATGATTCCGGAAAGTAGGTATGAGCACATAGTCGTAAGAGCACGTGAATACGTGAGTTCGCCTATGAACACATGGTAAGGTTAACTAAATCTCCGCGATATGACTTAATATGTGTTTAAAACAGCAAACAATATCCAACAAACGAATGAATAATCAAACATAGTATGTGTACTGATGTGGCTCTGTAATTTCTGTTTGAAAAGATTATTAAATATGCAAAATGAGAAAGCACGCATAAGAGCGAGTTTCTCAGATGTAATATGGCTATTATGCTGTTTATATACCATAGTCGCTACAAAGTTTACAATTGGCAGGTTCGAAATAATTCGTTTTCTTTACACTCATGATCGCGTTGAAAGTTAATTATACACGTTTTATTTCGCAATTTATTTACTGAATCACGACAAATGTCAAATACAATACAGAAAATGCATAGTTGTTTCATTGATCTACAAACATATAATGAATTGAATATAACTGATTAAAAATTAACGTTTTCAAACTATTATAAAAATCTTTTTCCCAGAATATGCTGTCCTATTTATAGCTGAGCTTTCTATACCTTTATCAATGGTTATAAGCGAGGTATGCCGATAAGAAAAATCGAGCTTTCTCAATCGGACTGGCTCGGTCTTTTACATAGGTCGCCATTGTGAAGAATTTTTTCATGGTATGATACCTTAGATGAGCTGCTTCGCAGCATCGTCAAAAATATGTTCAGTAAAGTCTATCATTCATATGCATCAATTTTGTAAATATCAATATAAGTATACTACATGAAAACATTTTTGAAACAAGGGCAGTTTGTAAAACATGCATGCACCCCATATGGGCTGTCAGTTGTAGTGGCAGCCATTGTGTGAATACGTTTTTTGGAACTGAGACCTTGACCTTTGACCTAGTGACCTGAAAATCAATAGGGGCCATTTGCGAGTCATGATTAATGTACCTATGAAGTTTCATGATTCTAGGCGTAAGCTTTCTTGTGTTATCATCCGGAAAACATTTTACTCTGTCAAGTCACCGTGACCTTGACCTTTGACCTAATGACCTGAAAGTCAATAGGGGTCATCTGCGAGTCATGATCAATGTACCTAAGAAGTTTCATGATCATAGGCGTAAGCATTCTTGAGTTATCATCCGGAAACCATTTTTCAAAGTTGAGTCACTGTAACCATGACCTTTGCCCTAGTGACCTGAAAATCATTAGGGGTCATCTGCGAGTCATGATCAATGTACCTATGAAGTTTCATGATCCTAGGCATAAACGTTGTTGAGTTATCATCCGGAAACCATTACTATTTCGTGTCACAGTGACCTTGACCTTTGACCTAGTGACCCGAAATTCAATAGGGATATTCTGCGAGTCATGATCAATGTATCTATGAAGTTTCATGATCCTAGGCATAAGCGTTCTTGAGTTATCATCCGGAAACCATTTTACTGTTTCGGGTCACCGTGACCTTGACCTTTGACCTAGTGACCTCAAAAGTGGTCATCTGCGAGTCATGATCAATGTACCTATGAAGTTTCATGATCCTAGGCATAAGCGTTCTTGAGTTATCATCCGGAAACCATTTTACTATTTCGGGTCACCGTGACCTTGACCTCTGACCTAGTGACCTGAAAATCTATATGGTTCATCTGCGATTCATGATCAATGTACCTATGAAGTGTTATGATCCTATGCATAAGCGTTCTTGAGTTATCATCAGGAAACCATTTTACTATTTCGGGTCACCGTGACCTTGCTCTTTGACCTAGTGACCTCAAAATCAATATGGGTCATCTGCGAGTCATGATCAATGTACCTATGAAGTTTCGTGATCCTAGGCCTAAGCGTTCTTGAGTTATCATCCGGAAACCATCTGGTGGACGGACCAACTGACGGACTGAGCGACATGTGCTAAACAATATACCCCGAACAAGCCACATAAGAAATGCAGCATAACACATTCTAAAAGTAAAAGACATCTGTGCAATGATATCTTTTCTTCAAATGGTAAGATGAACAAACAAGAGGGCCTGAAAGGCCCAAAGTCGTTCACCTGAGATAACAAGATATTATTGGGACAAATATCGTGACCAAAATTCTTGAAGATCGGAAAATAAATGTGACCTCTCGGGTGTTAACAATGTTTTACTATAGCAATATAAGGAAAAATGCCCCACCTCCTGGCAGCCATGTTTTTCAACCAATTGTAACAATTTTCGAACTGATCCAACATATCATTGAGACTTATATTCTGGCCAAATTTTATGAAGATTGGAACATAAACGTGGCATCCAGCATTCTTGAGTTATCATCCGGAAACCATCTGGTGGACGGACATACGGACCGACATGTGCAAAACAATATACCCTCTCTTCTTCGAAGGGGGGCATAATAATACAGTAGAATGAACCAACAAGGGAGGCAACTTGTTATGGCACAATTTGGCAGTGTATAAAAAGTGGTACTTAATTATCTCGCTAAACATGGGTCTAAATTACGTTTAAAAGCTATTTTCTGATTAGATGAAACAGTCCGAAATCATCCAATAAATAAAGTCGAGATATTTATCTTGCGGAACATGCAATGCCATGCCGCATGCAAGCTATTTATAAAGTAAATATCGTAAATCAAAAAGTTTATGTTTTTTTTCGCGGTCATAGACAGTGTTCCTGGCTGAAAACGATGCAATATTACTTTAATATCATTCATGCATTAGTTTTTAGCAAGAAAGAGGTAGAATATTAGTGTAAAACATAATCTTTTTTATTTAAACTTGTGTCTGCTACAATTTAACAAGTGGTTACGGAAATTACCGATTGTACAGATGTATCGACAGACATATGCAAAACGAAAGAATAGCTCGCATATTTCAAGTTTATCAGCCTTGAAATTACCTATTAATCAAATGAGAATCGAAATTATTAAAATATAAACCAGTAATGTTCATTAACACCAAAATCTTTGGGCACAACGATCATATTTTTGGAAACTGTGACGTATTGTTTTTCAGAAACCGACGATCGGTAATTTCCATAACCATATGGAAAATTTCATCACTGACAAGTTTCGTTTCTAATGTTTTTCTCAAACATTGAAACACTGTCAACTGAGGGACACTGTCTATAAATGCTAAAAAAAGCATAAAGGCTAAACTTAAGTGCATACAATATTGAAAAATAAATCATAATTCAAGTGTAGACAATTGTTCGTTTTATCCGATATATTCATTCATCCACATTGCTCAGACACTCAATTATAATGGAAATTATTACGAATAACTGACAAAAACTTGCATTATTTATTTTTATCTTTAAACTTCCATTTCATAAATGATTTTTTGATAAACGTCGTCAATTATTAATTGTATATAGATTTCTCTATAGTTTGAAAAACATTTAGGCTAATATTTCTCATGTAAGATATAATGCAAATAACTAATAAAATATTCCCTTTTTTGGGAACATCAGTATGTTGGTTTATCGGTCAATAACAATATCACTTTGAACATTGAATTATTTAAAAGTTATAACAAACATTAAATGTTCTCCGAACAAATGATTCATAACACATATAACAGATTGATAGGAAGATATGAACAAATCAAGGTTGCTAGGTTGCCCGCCTAGAATGGTCCTGTTAGTATGGAAGTACTTGATATATAAATTTATTAGCCTGTCGGTGATGTTAAGACATAAAATATTTTATGAATGTCTCAAAGCGTAGAATTATTTTGCATTTAGTAAAAGAAAGGCAACATATAACCCTTAAGTGGCTGACAAGAACTTGTGGCTGAATACGACTAAAAAGAGGCATTATGCTTCTTGAAAATAAAAGTAAACATCATTATATATGAATTTTCTTATCAAAAGTGTTATTATTGACTAGGGGAAATACATTTTCAAGAATAAATAATATAATTATAAAAGTTTTGGCGAAGTGCATTATAGTATTATTATAGTACCAGTTTTGGTCTAAAAATCCAGTAACATTTTTTAAATTTCATAACCCCTTGTTGCCAAAAAAAAATCATGAAAAATAGAATTTTAAGAGTAACCTATTAAAATAAAATAAAAAATGCTTTATCAGACCCTAGATATTATTTTTGCAATCATTTTTCATCAATTACAAATGTTAAAAAAAAAATTGTTTCATGCTACTCATGGTACCAGTTTTTTGTCGAAAATTAATTACATTTGTTTAAAATACGTTACCCCTTGTTGCCAAAAAATTCATAAAAAATATAATTTTCAAAGATATCCTTTAAAACAAAAAGAAAATGCCTTCTTTAACCTTAAATATTATTCCTTCAAGCATTTTACATCAATAATTATTTATGTTTGAAAAAATCATTGGTTCATGCTAAATACTGTTTGATATACTGTAAATAATGTAACTACACATCCAAGTAGTGAGTCCATCAAACTATTTCAACCAAAACACCTGGTGTGCCAAGGCACCAGCCGAAGTCAAACGCCTTCTGACTTAGTGCATTTTACTATTTATATTTGTATGCATTTGTATATGTTTGAAAAAATGTATAATCTTAAATGACATCTTCTGACCATGCATGTCCTAGATTTCGAAATCCAGGCCCTGGTCTGACACATTGCTAACATTAACGTTAAACTGTTACCAGGCTTCTGAATTTAATACGCCAGGTCACAGGAAAAGGGCAGTCTAATCAGTATCCAATTAAACTATTTGTCATTGTCAGAAAACCGCTCTTAAGCAAACAGCTTTCAAGCAACTGCAGGCTGAACTGGATCTAAACTGGCCACAATCGCCTTTATGTCTCTTTTACTGGGATACAGTTCATTTAACTTTAAAGAGATCTTTTCACGTTTTGGTAAATTGACAAAAATTGAAAAAAGTTGTATCGGATTCGCAAATTTTTGTTTAAGTTATGTTATTTTTAGGAAACAGTATTACTGAACATTTACCATGGTCTAATATAGCGATTATATGCATCTTTTAACGATTTGAAAATTATAAAGCGTTGCAACGCGAAAGGATTGAATAATTTGGAGAGTTATGTTGTTGTTGTTTAATTATGTGAAACTACGAAGATTGCTTATATTAGGTATAAAATACGTCAACCATTTATACTTGGCAGAAAAGTCGAGCAGGCTAATGCGTTTTTACTCCAGGACTAAGGGGGTTACTGGTTCAAGCCCTGCGGCGGACTACTTTTTTAAAAATAATTTTATTCTGGATTTTTAACTGGAGCTTTTAAGATCCAATGTTTACATTTATCAATATAAAGCATTTAATGACTAACTTCAAAACATGTTAAAATCTGTGAAAAGGCCCCTTTAACATAATATCTACTCCTATAAATATGAGGTCGATATACATGGACTAAACGGTAAATTACGTCTAATTAGTTGGACTAGGATATCAACTACTTAAATAGAAAGAAGAAAGAATTCATACAAACCAGTAATTTGAGTAAAGAGTTTGTAATCAATGTTGTATTTCAGGACAGCTTGGTGATATGCAAATTCCATATGAGCTGTTGATATCGGGTATCATAGCCATTCAATAAGTCGCAAAATGCTCGAACAAAATTTATAAAGCAAAATGTGACTTAAATTGGTAACTAAAAATACCAGTATCATCAGTATGCCAGTTTTGCCTTGTCAATCTGTCGAGATCCAGAAAGTGCTTCATTTCACATTGAATATATCCTTCGAATTCCATTTATTGTTGCCTTACTAAATAGCGAAACAAGCCAATTTAAGCTGTAAGAAAGTTTTGACACGAGTGTTATCAAGTCTCTCATGGGCGAAGCCATTGTTGTAGAAAGTGATCCATTCACATCGAATATATCCTTCGAATTCCATCCATTGTTGTCATTAGCGGAGATTTAGTGAATAAATAATTCATATATCATAAATGACAGCTTCTAAATAGCGAAACAAGCCAATTAATGCACTAAGAAAGTTTTGAATCGAGACTCTCATGGGGGCGGCCATTGATGAATGTTGAAACACGAACGACAACTCTGCTAGGAGAATCAACGAGCAATCTCCTTCGCAGTGGCGAATGCCCAAGGGAAGTAACTGAAAAATCGAGTTATCTCAATCGGACTGGCTCGGTCTTTTACATAGGTCGCAATTGTGAAGAATTTTTTGATGGCTATCATACGTTAGACGATGCTGTTCCAGCATCGTCAAAAAGAAGTATCATTCCTTAAAAATTCACTTTTACCTCTTTTTGTTAACTTGTCCTTTGAGGTAGGGACATGGCTATTACACGAAACGTTGTCTTAACGTGATTGTCATACGTCGTGATTAATGACCAAGTGGCCGTAATAACATATTTTATCCTATTACCAGATGAAAATCGAAAGAATAACAACGATCGTATAAACATGACCTTTATACTATCGCTATTTTTAGATCAGGGTATTTTCCGATTGCTATTTATAGACGGAACTACTTTTTTTGACCTCATTCATAAAGTTCATGTGAAACTAATATTTTCAACGATCTCATAGGCATAAATAAATAGAGAGCTAAATGGATTTATAATTATTATCAGTTCAGAATGTTATTAAATTATATAAAATAAAGAAATAAATTATAAAACAAAACATTTGTTTTCTTGTTATATATTTATTTTCATTTATTTATGTTGTAAAAATTGCTGTCTGCAACAGAACAAA
This sequence comes from Dreissena polymorpha, assembly GCF_020536995.1. Taxonomy (NCBI): domain Eukaryota; kingdom Metazoa; phylum Mollusca; class Bivalvia; order Myida; family Dreissenidae; genus Dreissena; species Dreissena polymorpha. Next base: position 95,172,744 of record NC_068362.1, read on the forward strand.
ATTCAACAAAAATGTCTCATCATATTGAATGTCCAAATTTTAATTTATTACCAGAGGATAGTGCCTTTGAAACTGAACTCAATGAGCAAATTGCAAGATGTTGTTGAACTTTCATATGCAGACTTTCAGGCAAAGTTTGGGTTTGATGCAAGAGTGTTGTTTGATTTTGACAAAGAACTGGAACAACCTCATACTGACAATCTAGCTTCTGAGAACATTCCCATAAATGATCAAAATAAGGATTCAATCAGGCAAGAAAGTTCAAAAAGCAACGAGTTTAAGGATGTTAACATTGAACATGTCAATAAATTTATCACTGACCAAGAAAATAAAAACACAGCAAAAAAACATTTGCTGATATCAACAAATTTCGCAGATATCTTGCACAACAAGGCGAAACAAAGCAAATACATGAAATTCCCGTTGATCAGTTAGACCACTATGTGGCAAGATTCATCCTCTCTCTAACTAAACCGGATGGGTCGGACTATGAATCAAGTTCATTGAGAGGCTTTTTAAGTTCGTTGGATCGGTACTTCTGTTCTTAATATATATAAAATATGAAAAGAAGTCTATATAAATAAATGCATAGTCTATCCAAATAAATGCATAAATAATTGACATTATTCATTGCCATTCTTATAACTAGCATAATTATAATCTGCTCTTGTAGTTTTTCTTTTTTTTTAATGTAAATGACACAAATAAGTACATATGACTGGATTATTTAATTGAAATGTTAAAGCGAGATTATACGATTTTGTCAAATATTTATGAATCTATATAAAATGTGTAAAACAACTTATTTAACATATATTTCAATAAAAATTAAAATAAAGTTAAGAAGAACATATGTCGAAAAATGCGAAATAAGCCAGATATTTAATTCTGAAATCGAAAATGTCTGTACAGTCGAATTCGCCAGCATGTATATCATGCATGTACGATGTGAATCAAAATTAAGTTAAACGGTTCATTAGAAATTCCTGCAACGATATATATTCATACGACACACAAACACTTACTCTGATCCTTATAAAATGACGATAAATTGGTTATTGTAGGAAAATATGTACAATATATCCAATCGGCTCGGGACGCTAATTTGTATTTGCTGCATTTTTATAAAATTCGTCTTCAACGTATAATTTTTCTTGTCTATTTTGTGTTATTGTTACATATTACATCAATATATTACAATAAAACACATAATAAAAAGTGTTTATAATCTCGCTTTAATACAATCAATTTAAGCTATTTGTGTTGTCCGATGGATGTCTGTAATGTAAGGCAGAACACCACCTCTAAAATGCATACCTTGACATTATCGAACAGTTGAACATTGGTCTATACAGGGCCAAGGCAACCGCGCAAGGGAAGCTGAACCTAACTGATGAGGACATAGACCAGATGTGGGAAACTGCTGTCCTTAGTCCACACACGCCATGTTCCCTGTTAAATACAATGTGGCTTAATAACAGTCTCCACTTTGACTTAAGAGGGACAACTGAACAACACAATTTGAGGTGGTTAACTCTATTTTATCAAAATGAATTCTTTCAATCATTAGTGATAGCTCAAATGACATGTTTTTTTTTTTTTATAGAAAACCAACTTAAACAATTTTTTTTAACTAATAAAATTATTGATGAATCATACTGTTAGTGTGACAAATGATTTACAGGTGTTTCGCTGTCCACTGCCAGAGTCCAATGTCACCAAATTTGACAAAATTGTGGAAGTGTCAACAATTTTTTAATTCAAATTTGAAGACAACATCTAAATTTATTTACAAATATTATCAATATCGTATTAAAATGGTAGCTTAAAGACCTCTAGCAAACAGTTCATATAGTACTGACACACCTGTTTAAAGACGCGCCATTCAAAATAAAAAAGCACCATTTTAAGTTATGGAAGCCATGACTATTCAAATGGCACTGTTCAGGGCTTTTTCCTGTCTGTGAGAATGCCGTTTTTTTTCACAAATTTAGAAAAAATCGCTACTCAGATTTTCACAATTATAGAAAGTTTGCGACTCAAATTTTCACAATTTTAGAAAGTTCTCGACTAATTTTTTCACAATTTTGAAAAAATCGCGACTCATTTTTTCACAAAATGGGGTGACCAAGACCGCTTTACAAAAACAGGAAAAAAGCCCTATTATTTCTGCATTTTGTGTTTATTTTTGTGTATTTATTTATTTTTTTTGTGTACAAAAAAAGCAAAAGTAGAAAAAAAAGATTTGTATCATAAAAAACAAAAAACATAGCATACCTTTTATTTAGATGGGGAGATGTGGAGCTGCAAACCACTGCCGAGGGTGATGAATTCTTAGAGTTTCATGAGAGGCAGTCAAAAACACGCACTGGTGAGAATCTGGGCGACTACAGGAAGGTCAACCCCAAGATGTTTGGCGTAAATTCTCCTCGTGACCCAATCGCCATGTACAAGGCTTATTCGACAAAGATGGATTTTCAAACGATGATGATCCATTTAACCTAGCGCCGCGCACCAGAGAGGGTTGCTCCAGTCAGTGGTTTTTGAGACAACGCCTTGGAGAGGTCAAGTAAGGAAAGATGCTCAAAACCATGGCAGTGGCAGCAAATCTTCCAGAGGGCAAACGTTACACAAACCACTCTGCGCGAAAACATCTTGTCCAGAAGCTGCGAGGCCATGATGTTCATCCTACAGAAAATATGGCTATTACTGGTCATAAGAATGTTCAGTCCATCTTGAACTATTCTTCAGTAACTGAAATGCAACTTCAAAGATGTTCAGCCATATTGTCAACTTCCACAAAAGCACAGTCGATGTCTGAACACACCATCAGAAAAACAAATACAACATGTACAGCAACACTAACCTAACGAACAAATCCCGTGTCTGTCACAATTCCTGAGTACTCTTTGAATTCAGATTTTATGTTCCCCACCCACCACACAACTTCCACTGTAAACCACAGGGAAAAGTCTCGATTTTTTACTATATACTATATATACTAACAAGGGATACAACTAGCCACAATTTCAGTCGACACGGGTTTGCAACAATTATTTTTCTAAATTTCACCTGTGAAAAAAATTTAAGACCTAAGATTGCGTGCGATTTCCGATGGTATTCGAAAAGAAAACATTGAATTATTTCGCAGGCGTATTACTTTATCTTACCATTTACTTTGATTTCGTCTGGTTTTAAAACATATTGTTTTCTCGTTTTTTTTGCACAGCTACAATCGCCGTAGCGATATTGCTTCCCGGTTTAACGTTTGACAACTATATACAAGCCGGGTATAGGAGATCATTGTAAACGACAATTACAACTATGGCCGACTTTTGAAAAGTTTACTGAAGTTGATGGGAAATTATTAAAAATATAAAGTTTAATTAAATAAGTCATGAAAAACACGCGCACGATCTGTTTACAAGGTTGCTACTTTGTAAGTGCATATGGTATAAATGATACAAAATAGCAGCCTATCGATGTTTTACAGGGGTATTACTTGTTTACCTTGTGTTGCAAACCCGTGTCGATTTTGATAGCTTTTGGCTTTTTCGCAAAATCTCAGTCTTTTTATGAAGAAAAAACATCAAATATTACGTTACAGTTCGTATTTTTCGGTTATTGAATTAACATTAAAAAAGAAAACAAATCGTTTTTGTTATTTTAATTTCTTTTATTGGAAAGTTGAAAAAACTAGTTTTATCCCTTGTTAGTATATATAGTATATAGTAAAAAAAAGACTTTTCCCTGTGCTGTAAACACGGAATTCAATGTTTCAACAGCAAGGCTTTTAACATCACAGTTTTATGGAGCAACCTTTAACATCCAAAACTTCAATGTCATTAACTCCTAGAGTACAGGATCACTCACAGATGAAAATAAATAAGTCGTGTATTTCAAATTTTCTCACGAGCACATGTCAAATTTTCGCTTGCTAACCTACAAGTACTGACTACGACGAGCCTTGCGCGTGAATTCGAGTGCACCGAAAAGCGATAGAGCTATTATAATTGATTTACTAGTATTTTATTTATATAAATGAGCGTTGTCTCGTTTTCAACACAATAGCATAAGTGACATATGTTACAAAGGTTGTTTGTTAAATAAAATGTTTGTTATCTCATGGACTACTTTGTTAAAAAAATCTACGCGGGATGACACACTCGGATTTGTCAAGTACGGAAGAACAAAATTGTCAAAAATTGCTGTATTTAATGTATATTAATGCAAAAATGTGAGGAAATAATAGGATAAATATAATATTATGTGAGTTTTGGATAAAGATCAAGTTTATCATGCTCGACTCGAACAATGGTAGCGCTCGGTAAGCCTCGCGCTACCATGGTTCTCAGCCTCGCATGATTAATACTTTTTGTCCACATTTAATCGATTTCGCCTATCATAAGCGTCGAAAAAACGTGTGAACGTAAAACGTTGTTGTTGGGATGGACCGGATTGGGATTTGTTTACTGAAGCAAAAAGTGTATCGACTTATGTAAGAAATTATATTGTAAATAATTTCATAAAAAAAGAACAAATGAGTGATACGTGAAAATATGGTTCTAAAGTTTACTATGAACTGCTTGTACACAAAAATAGTAATTCCTTCTTCGGTTAGAGCTGATGTTTCTTATTCCGTTTCCCATAATGAAAGAGAATGAACATTTCACGTGTATACATTCACTAGATAGACATTGTGAGTTTGTGTATGAACTTTTTATGTAAAATTTCTGACAGAAATACCCATTATAAAGAAACTGCATTTTGTATGCGCTCAAATAAGCTTGGTAAGATCTGCGCTACGTTGTCGTGTGAAGGTTTCTGACGAACGGTGTTATTTTAATGAGATAAAGTAAGTCGTATTCATTCCAATCGCTAATGATGTGAGTTCATAGCCCGGAAAGAAATCGGAAAACATACGTATCATCGCATGTCTTTAATTGGGCAACACTAGAATGTGCATTACTTCTAACCATTCGTTAGAGTGACTCTCTTGTTAAGCATATACCTATTTGTCTAAAAGTTATTATTTGCAATTGTCATTTATATATTATAACAAAAAATCTGAATTTCTTATATCACCTTATTGATGCATGTACGTTTTGTTGTAGAGGATGGTCACTTATGTCTTAAAAAAGATAAATTAAAAAAACATTTCATTATTATTATTTTAAATTATAGAATAAATCTGAAATTGTTAGTGTTTATTATCATTTTAATTATTTAATTATTATTATTATTTTATTATTATTGATGTAATTATTATTATTATATTTTTATTTTATCATTATCATTATAAGTATTATTATTATAATTATTATTATTATTATTATTATTATTATTATTACTATTATTATTATTATTATTATTATTATTGTTATTATTATTATTAGTAGTAGTAGTAGTATTATTTTATTTGCATTTATTTTATTTTATTCATTTTTTTTTTAAATTATATAAGTGTAAGTATTTGTATAAGTATTTGCATTTGTATTAGTATTTGTATTAGTATGTGTATAATGGTTTGTATTAGTATTTGTATTAGTATTAGTATTTGTATTAGTATTTGTATTAGTATTTGTATTAGTATTAGTATTAGTATTTGTATTAGTATTTGTATTAGTATTAGTATTTGTATTAGTATTAGTATTTGTATTTGTATTTGTATTTGTATTTGTATTTGTATTAGTATTGTATTAGTATTGTATTAGTATTTGTATTAGTATTTGTATTAGTATTTGTATTAGTATTTGTATTGGTATTTGTATTAGTATTTGTATTAGTATTTGTATTAGTATTAGTATTTGTATTAGTATTTGTATTAGTATTTGTATTAGTATTTTTACAAGTAAAGGTGTGGCAGGTGTACACTCTATGAATATATGTGCACAAACACAAATCTATACGTAGTCGCCGATAGTTAATAACTTCAATAGAAGTGTGTATATTATATTAGTAACCGATGAATCATCACCATTATAAATCCAATCCAAAGTACTATATGATACTTAATTATCAAAGGTCATATGTTGTATTTTGAAAACCGACATGAAATGAATTCTCCTTTTACAGCTTGAACTTTGTAAATGTCTTTGTAAATAGCTTTTTATATAATTGTTATATGAGTTATATGTCAAATATGAATTGTTAAATGTTTTATAAGAATAACCGCTTGATGTGTTTTCTTTTTGTATGCGTGTTACATCATCATGAATTAGGTGCATGTACGAAATGACATTTATGTAAACAATAATGAAACGAAAGCAGCTACCGTTATACTAATCTACACTGATTCGTCTAAATTTATTGATTAATCGATTATAGAATTCCGACAACATGTTGTCTTAATACGTCGGTAGAATATAATAATTACTATGTTATTGATTTACACGTAAGATGTCCCGCTACACGCACGGATAATAAAAGAGAGAAACACAGAGAGAAACGCAAAAAAATGTAGTAAGTCAGATCTCAATGAAGAAGAGTTAAAGCAACAACGTCAGGGCTCAAGCAGACATGTAAATGATGAAGTGAGTGACATTCTGTCGCAAACATATTCAGTGCTTTACCCAGCTGTTAGTGACATTGTCAGTGACAATACCGCTCCAGTTTTTAATGTAAGCAAAAACCCTCCACCTGTAATGGCGGAATCACACCCAGATATTACAACCGGTGGAGAAGGATTCGAAAAAATCGTACGACAACAAGTTAGTTTTCTTAGGACTTCCATTTCAAATATTCTTTAACACAAAACCATAATTACGAAACGCCTGGACGAATATGAAACACGAATTGGGCATGCAGAGAACCTGTACACAGAACACAGCAAGTCTATAGAGTTCGCACATACGGAGATAATAGACAATAAGAAAGAGAACACACAACTCAGCACACAGTGTTTATCCGTGCATGCTGGTGCAAATCAAATTATATCAAAGCTACAAAAACGACAAGCAGACTTTGAACGACAGGCTGTCAAAACAACTTAAGACTAGTGGGATACCATGAGCGTTATCATGAAAACCCAGAAAAAACAATGAAAATTGTTAGAACAATATCAGAAAATGACTTTAAAAGACCTGACATACACGTCGAAAATGCATACAGAGCTGGAATAAAGCTACACGGGAAATTTTTGACAAATCGTATTCAAAGGACAAACTGTTCATTTTCAAGTCCAAAAAGGCCGCGCTGGACAAAAAGTGTTACTTTATAAACGACGTCCTATCCGAAACCGAGATCTGAAGCTTCGGTTAAAACCTGTGATAAATCAAGCTGTGCTCGAAAAGAAAGAAAATCGATTTAAAAACGGAACGCGTTTTATCGCAGGGCCGATTCCAGAGACGCCACCTGCTGCAGATATATCGCAAAAATAGGATACCACCCAGCTATGTGCCTGAAACAGTCAAAATCTCGACATGGAATATGAACGGATGGGCACAGACCAGCCATTTTTACACAAGAATGATAAATTGAGTAAACTGAATGCTGATATTGTTTTCCTTACAGAAACGACATGAAGCTCAACGGATCCTATTTCAATTGAGAACTACAGGTCACAATTGTTTTACAGAGAACATTTTAAGAAACAGCAACATGTGGATCAGGAGGCGTTGGGATTCTTATTAAAGACGCGATTGAAGAAAATTTCTGTGTCACGTGTGCTAGCAGAACTTTCGAAGACATCCTAAGCCTCAAGCTAACGAACAAGCTAACACCGTTTGAAGTTGTCATTACAGTATGTTATCTACCCCCGAAGGTTCAGAACGAGACCAGCACCGTGGACGAATTGATCATCTCACGGCATTGTATATCAACATTCAAATGCTGAATGCTTATTGTTTTGCGGTGACATTAACGGACGAATTTCGAATTTAAACGACACCATCGTAAATATAGATACCGTAAATGTCCGAAAACTTATTTACTTTACAAAAGAGACACGGTGAATCATTTGAAGATTTTTTCAGAGAGGCGAAATTGTGTGTATTAAATGTAAGTATTTCTCCGAAATATGACCATGTCACGTCAATTTCTACGAAAGATAAAGCAGTGTTAGACTACTTATTCACCCCACACTCGAACATCGATCTATCTAACAAATTCGAGGTACATACTGTTCCAGAACTCAGCCATAAGTACGACATTAAACCGGATTGTGCAATGCCTGACCACTCTGTACTATGTTGTACGATGGCTGTTTAACGTTAATCAATAACAAAACAAACAGAGCCAACGGAACGTGCACTGACAATAATAATTATCCAATAAATGGGATGAGGTTTAATCACGACTCAATAACAGCGCAGTGTATTGAAAACAATAGACTGATATACATGATCGATAGAATACAAACTTGTCATTTGCGCCAAAGTGGCATCTATAATTTATATAGATAGGTGTGTAAACGTGTGCATAGCGATTTATTTCTGTTGATTTAGTTCTAACACAACGTTTACCAGTGTTCGTACAATATTCTAAACTACAAGAAACATGCGGCGGACTCATGGCTCGTGACCGCCCCGTGACAACACAATGCGTGCCTACTTTATCTGGCTGCTTGCGTTGTACTGACCTCTCTACTGGAGAATAATATATTAATATAGATTGGAAGATGCCATTGTGACGCGTGCAATTTCCGAAGGGAACGTGTGCATAACCGCTTGTCAAAAAGAAACGACGTAATATGATGTATGCAACGGACGTATATGGATGATAGCCCGCCATTTACATGAAATTATACAACAATCAATGGGCCGCATGCTTACCCAAGGCATGACTAATCAGCGAAACAAGCAATGGGCCGTTATTTGGTGCATTCTTCTCGTCTAGTTTGACCTTAACATATGGTTTCTGTTTGTATATCTATTAAGGTAGATACTGTATGGAGCTTGATGCAAAACAAACATAAATTAATACTATCCTAAGTAATATATCTTAGGCACGATGTGACATGATCAAAAAAGGGATTCCGTCATCAGTCAAAACCGTGGTGGAACAGAAACCTTGACTCTCTCTTCAAAGATGTGTGTGAAAGTGAACATTCATTTCTTAAGCGTAACAGTACCAAACGCAGCAACTTAAATACACGCGCCTGTATACATTTAAGCAACGTCGTTTTGATAGGGAAATTAAACGATTTTATCGGCAGTATGAAAGTGACAAACACATGGAACTGGCAACTATACACGGAAAACCCAAAAGAATTTCGCTTCCAAAAACATTGACGTAATGCCAAATAGGCGTATAACCACATGGTCGAGACTCCCTATATGCACGTCTCCACATATGTGTGACACCACATAGACGTTTCGCCACTTATGCGCGTCTCCACATATATGTGTCACAACATAGACGTGACGCACCAAATGCGGGTCTCCTCATAAATGTGACACAACATAGACGTGACGCCCCATATTCTCGTCTCCACATATATGTCACATCACATTGCCGTGACGCCCTATATGCACGTCTCCACATATATGTGACACCACATTGACGTGACAACCCATATGTCGTTTTGATAGGGAAATTAGACGATGTAATCAGCAGTATGAAAGGGACAAACAAATTGAACTGAAAACTATATGCCAAGAAAACCCAAAATAATTTCGGCGCCATATACAGGCGCTAGGCCCTCGATGAGACCACAAAATACCCATGGAAACATTCGAGGAAGACGGGAACATAGTAACCGACAATAAAAGTGTCCATAAAATTTGGGAGAGAGAATTCCAAAAACTTTTTGACAAAGCGGAAGCAGGCGAAGGCGCAAACTTTGATGAGCAATTGTACGAGGAAGTAAATAAGTTTCAGTTGGAACTCGAACAACAGTTCATCGAGGCTGAAAAAGATAATGACGCTTACTCGAACCCGATGCTTAACGCAACAATAAGCATGACAGCGATAATAAAAGCTCTATCAAACTGCAAAAACGGCAAAGCATGCGGAGAGGACTCGCTACCGTACGAAGTCTTTAAAAATGAAAGTTCCAACCATCTGCTCTACGAACTTTTTAACAAATGTTTCACTTCTGGGATAACGCCCTCCATGTGGTACGCGTCAATTATTAAGCCAATCCAGAAGAACAACACATGCGACTCGCATATACCACCAAATTATCGAGGTATAAGCCTATTTCCGGCCGTTAGCAAAATATTCGCGAGTGTTCTTAACAACCGTTTGGCTAAATACCTTGACCAGAACAAAATAATTGTCGATGAGCAAAATGGCTTCGGAAAACCTCGATCTTGCACCGATCACATATTCACATTGTGTTCTATCATTCACAACAGAAATGCGGAGGGACTAGCAGCGTATACATGTTTCATTGATATGATGAAAGCATTTGATAGGGTGAACAGGGATTGTCTGTTAGCCAAACTATTAGCAATAGGTGTGAACGGACGCTTCTATCACATTCTACGTCATCTTTACAGCAACTCCAAAGCGAGGGTGAATATTAATAATCACTTAACCGACTACCTCAACATCGAATGTTCGGCCGAGCAGGGAAACATAAGTTCACCGGCGTTATTTGGACTCTATATAAAGGATCTGGCTCTTGAATTGATGGAAATGAACTGTGAAAATATATGTATCCTTCTTTACGCGGTCGACACTGTAATTTTAAGCGAAAGCGAAGAAAATCTCCAAAAGATGCTGGATAAAGTCGATGCATTGTGCAAAAGATGGCACATGAAAATAAATCCTTCAAAAACGAGCATTATGCATTTCCGAAAACAAAGTCAGCAACAAACAACGTGTACCTTTAACATCGGAGAGTACGCTATAAACTTAACGAACAGTTATAAATAACTCGGGTATTTTGTATGAATTTTTTAAGAAAGTTTATAAGTTATTTAAGACAACAATGTCAAGAGGACTGCACTAAATATTCTAATTTTATTGAGAAGTATGACACCTCATGGACGTAATGCCGAATAGGCGTATCACCACATGGTCGAGACGCCCCATATTCGCGTCTCCACATTGACATAGCGCTGAATAGCTATTACGCAACAAACGCGTTACGACACAGGGACGTGACGCGGCATGAGCTTGTCGCTTAAGGTCAAAATATACCAAAAGTTTCCTACACAAATTCAATGTAAAAGCAATAACTTTAACAAAAAATAAAGTCAAACTTTTGCGCGTAGACACCTCCATAACCATACCTTTTCTTAAAGAACATTCCAAGCCGCAATGATTTAAACAATAAAAAAGATCGTCATCAAGTATGTAAGAAAGAACTCGATGCAAATCAGCGGTCACTGTTTTATGGCCATCTTTTTACCGGCATCTCTCCAGTTGATGATGGTGTCCCGCCAACTGTCAAAGTCTCATGTAGTCTCCAACCTAAAAGCAAAACAGTGAATTTGTAGTATACAACAATGTTTTCCCTACCACATGAACACAGAAATATTAAAAAATAAAGTCACGGCAAGTGCCCGTACAGAGAATTGTGTCTTCAAATAAATGAATATTTTGTTTTTAGAGGGTATAGCATTGAACACCAGAAGTATTTAGTATATTGTAACCTTAATACATTTGACGCTGACTTTGCGTATAGCCACATAGACTTGACACATTGCGTTTATTAAGTGATTGCCACCGCAAAAAAAATAACCCACGAATATGGTGCAAACTTGTTCCGCATTAACGAGACCAACTAAATATATTTATGTAAAGCTATCGAATTTGTGTAACTATACGTTCGTTCAAATTAAGGGTATAGAATATTGCAAACGGACTACCATTTATATGTTCGTCCGTCAATCTTAACCCATACTATTCTATATTTAACATCACCGAAGCAAAATAAAAGTTAGTAGACAGAGGGGGTAATCACGTCATAAACAAGATGGCGACGTCCATACCGAGACTATGGAAACGTATATGGTACACCCTGATACTGTGATGATGTCAACATTCTATGACGGCATGATATGAAAAAGGTGTCATGTCGTCAAAAATAACTCATCATGTCGACTAAAACAACGATGGCAAGTCATTTTCAAAAGAGCATGACGCCTAAAATTATGTTGATTTGTCGACATAAGATATGTTGTCAAGACGTGAACAATCCGCATGTTGGAATAAGAGCCTAAATCTCTTACAATATTTTACCCTTTAGCCGTTTTGTAAATTTAACTATTTCTGTGTTGTTTACTGTATGACGGCATATATCTTGATGACTTGCAAGTAACAAAATGTTGACATGGCGATATAACTAAATGAGTCGATATAATTTATGTGGACAAATGGTGTTGTTTAAAAATTATGGAATCGTATATGGTACCCAAATAATATGGTCATTCCGGATTAGTTTATATCGACATACTGTGAAATAACATGGTATGTCGTCATTGTTTTGGGTTTCAAAATCTGTGTTAGGGTTTTAAAAAATGCTCATAACTTCTATGTCACTTCAGATATAACCTTCATATTTGGTAAGCATGTGTATATGGACAAGACCTTACCATACGCACACAATGTTTGACCCCTTTTACCTTGACCTTGAACTTAGGGTCCGCGTTTAGGTTTCAAAATCAGCGTTCAGGTTTCGAAAATTTATGTATGTATGTATGTGTGTGTGTGTGTGTGTGTGTGTGTGTGTGTGTGTGTGTGTGTGTGTGTGTGTTTGTGTGTGCGTGTGTTTGTGTGTTTGTGTGTGCGTGTGTGTGTGTGTGTGTGTGTGTGTGTGTGTGTGTGTGTGTGTGTGTGTGTGTGTGTGTGTGTGTGTGTGTGTGTGCGTGCGTGCGTGCGTGCGTGTGCGTGCGTGCGTCAGAATATTGGTTTTATTGATTTCATGGACGAGTTCAAAAATTATACCCCTGTATAATGAATGAAATTTATGATCATATTATACATTCTATTTATTTCATCTAAAGGAATAAAGGTTCTATTTTTAAATATATCCCCTGTACAATGAATTCCAGCATCAAACCATGACTTAAAGAAAATACTTTTATTTCCTACTAATATGTTTGGATTGTAGAAAAGTGGATAATATAGAAACTCTTCTGTGTTTAAATCCAATTTATTACAATAAAGTGAGAAGCTTTTTAAAACATCTACCCAAAAAGGATTTCAAATTCTATTAGCTGTATTAGCTTTATCTAAAGCGAAATGATAACTGCAATTTGAGAGTTTATACTTATCAAAATACAGTTTTGTGATGTCTATCCAATTTCCACTAAAGGTTTGAAGTTTTTGTAGCCAGGTAAGTTTCAATGCTGGAATAAATGCATCCAAATTGATCATTTTTAAACCTCCTTCATTATGTTCTTTTACTATTGATGTGAACTTTATTTTACTATGCCCATCCCAAATAAAACTGAGAATAGAAGATTTTATTGAATTTAATATGGTAATGGTGGGTTGGGCAATGATATGAACAGGTGATTGAATAATGACACAATAAGTGTTTTTATAATCACAATTTTGCTAATGTGTTAAAATTCTTCTTTTCCAATTTTTCAGAATGTTTTCCATTTTAACATTTTTTTCATCGTAATTTAATTGTTAACATTTTTGACAGGTCTACATGGAAATGTATTCCAAGCATTTTAAAGCTTTGGTGCATCCAATTTAGTTTCCATTTGGTTTTTATTGTATATGAACTATATTTGTTCTTGCCAATCCATACAACATTTGTTTTATCAACATTAACATTTAGGCCTGAAATATATGCAAAATTATGTATAACAGTAAGTGTCTCATTTAGGGATTGTTCGGTACCGTCTTTTAAAATAGTAGTATTATCAGCAAATTGGGACAATTTACGTTCAGTTCCCTGAATGGTTATACCTTTTATATTATTGTTATTTCTCAATACAAGTGACAGAACTTCAACACAGAGGATAAAAATGTAACATGAGAGGGGATCTCCTTGCCTGCAGCCCCTTTCAATAGGGAAAAGTTAGATAAGTACCCACACTGAGAAACGGCTGATTTAGAATCTTTATATAAAACCTCAAACCAACGTTTTATGTCAGGACCAAAAATAAAGAAAGAAAGAGTACCTTGTACAAAGGACCAGGCCAATGAATCGTTCGCCTTTTCAAAATCAATTAGAGAAGTAAGACTGGGATCTCGTTTTCTTCAGTATAGTGCATAATGTCATTAATTAACCTAGTATTTTCCCCTATGTATCTCCCTTTAATAAAACCCGTCTGGTCGTTATGTATTTACGTGTCAATAAATAATTTAAATCTGTTAGCTATTACTCCAGAGGCAATTTTATAAACAGTATTTAATAGAGTAATTCGACGCAATTTTTTTTATATAAAGCCTAGAGTTTTCACCCTTTGGAATACAGGTTATGATACCTTGAGTTTGTGTTATAGATAAATGACCACACTTATAAGCTTCATTTAAATATCTGACAATAAAAGTACCATTTTTTTTTTCAAAACAATTTATAAAATTCTGCACTGAAGCCAGAACTTCCTGGGCTTTTATTATTTGACATCTTTTTTAAAACAGTTGAAGCTTCCTCTAAAGTTATAATACCTTCGATAAAAATGGACTCACTCTGGTTTAATTTTGGGAAATTTATGTCTTTTGCATAGTTATTAAAGTCTTCACTACTGGAATCATTATTGTGTTTATAAAGAGACTGATTAAACGATGCTATTTAATTAAGGAGACCGGTTTGGTCAGTTATTTCACTATCATCTTCATTTTTAGTTTATATATTGATGTTGTTATTGCATTATTTTTTTTAAGGCTACAAACATATCTAGATGGCTTTTCACCTTGTTAAGTCCACTGAAATTTGGATCTTAGCATGTATCCTTTTAAATGTGTGCTCTGAATATTAATTATTTCAGTTTTCAAATGTTCAAGTTCTTCAGAGTTTTCATCTAGGAAGTTTTCTTTCAACTCTTTAATTCTTGTTAATAATTTGCTTTCTATAAGTTTTGTTTCTCTTTTTTATAAGACCCATATGAAATAGATTTGCCCCTTAATTCCATAAGCAGGGTTTCTAGTAAAAGTTGATCACTTATCGTAAACTGTAATTCACTGTCGGGAATATCGTTTTTATTTTGATAATTATAAATGGGTAGTGCATATTGAAGTTTAATATCACCATTTTTTTTGTTGATTTCCTGTACATACATAATGTCTGACAGTAAAGAATTATTATGTTTCCAAAGACCTGGTTTATGAGGAAAGTTACTAAAGGTTAAGTTTAAAGTAATTATCGAGTGGTCCGATTGTAAACATGTTTCAATTCCAGTGGTTTTGAAGTGTTGCAAGAAATCTAGAGTGATTAAAAATAGATCAAGCCTAGCCTGTTGTATCGGATTTTATATTTACCAGGTAACAATATTTGTATAAATAAAGTTTAAAAAAATATATTATACATTTAGATAAGATAATAATATGAACTTTTTTTTTAAATTGTCAGTAGCAAAGAGTTTCTTCTACATGGTAAAAACGAAAAATTGAGAACGCTTCCCGCGAAATCAAAATGAAGCATTATCAAAAATGTACAACAGAGAAATAATACTTTCATATAATTGAACAAGCATTTAAAAAAAGTAAATATGTTATAAAGGTAGATCATACCCTTTAATTCCTACTTATGTACTCTTCTTCAATGAAGAAGAATATCTTGGGGAGAAAAAGTGTTATTTTAATCTTTGTACATTGGTTTCAGTTTTATTAAACTTGAAAGTGGATACAACAAGGTACATGTAAGGAAAGACTCACTAAGAATAATATATTGTAATTATTCATAAGTAATTATCAGGTGTAAGATGTTCTCAATATTATTGAAAAACAGAAACTAAACTAAAGAAGCTAGCTACAAGGCGATTCAGTCCAAACAAAGACCCGGAAAAACTGAAAAACTGCAATAGAGTAAACATATATGCTCTAAATGTTGAAAAAGTAATATATTCTACTTCTTGCATGTGTGTGTGTGTGTGTGTGTGTGTGTGTGTGTGTGTGTGTGCGTGCGTGCGTGCGTGCGTGCGTGCGTGCGTGCGTGCGTGCGTGTGTGTGTGTGTGTGTGTGCGTGCGTGCGTGCGTGCGTGCTTGTTTGTGTGTGTGTGTGTGCGTGTGTGTGTGCGCGCGCGTGCGTGTGTGTGTGTGTGTGCGCACGCGTGCGTGCATGTGTGCACGTTCGTAGGTGTGTGAGTGCGCGTGCGTATGTGTAAAGTGTGTGTTTGTAAAATGTAAACAGCTTATGTGTTTCGAGTCGTTAGTTCTCGATTTACACTGTAACCAAAAAAAAGGGGCTGTGTCATATAACAATAACAAAAACAAGAAAAACAACACCATGGCACCTGTCGACTTAACGAAGCTACAATACTACTCGGTCCATACTAATATGCATACATAAACAAACGACTAATGTTTTACAAATATAATATTGTACAATGGCATATTACGGGTAATTGTTTTATCACGCTATATTCCCCATTAGTATATCAAGGCCTCTAAATGAGCAAATATAAAAGTATATATTACTACTACTTGCATGTGTGCGTGTGTGTGGGTGTGTAAGTGTGTGTGTGCGCGCGCGCGCAAGCGTGTGTGTGTGTGTTTGTACATGCGTGCGTGCGTTGCGTGTGTGAACTTACACCGTATGAGATTGTGTCTTATAACAATAGACATAGATTAAGATGGATTATATAAGTATGATATGCTTAAAAAAGTACGTATCTTTATCGAATTAGAGAGAGAAAAAAGTACTTAAGTTAGGAAATTACAAACAATAAAAAACCTAGAGAAAAACAGGACAAAAAAACACACAACACAGATATTAGGGTGGTTTAGTTAAAATGTCATGATTAAACTGGTTTGCACACGTATTACAAATACGTGAATATAGACTGTAAATGATATGATATAACATAAAAAACACCGTCAGTTCTAACACGGAGAGCCCTATGTTACCGGCGTCGATTTGTGCTAGCTGAAACCCTGCTGGCGTACGATAGTGAAGCTACCGCCTTCGGCCATGGTTTGTTGAGCCACGTCTGAAAATGTTCGTAATCGATTATCTCAGAGCGCTCTTTACCTCTCTGAAGCGTGCATAAAGCTTCCATCGAACGACCACGCTCGCTCCACAGTCTCGGGGTCCTTCAGCCTAACGATCGCTAGAACTTCAGCGTATAATTTTGTTAGGTCTTCATTCAAGAAAACACCGGAACCTTTGAGTAGCTTTGCATTTCGCATTACATCCGATTTTGTTTGGCGCCGTATGAACCTGACGATGACCGGTAGGATCTTCTCTCGGTGATATTTTCCTATCCTATGCGCTATGTCTATATCTTCTTTTACAACGCGCAGACCAAGCTTGGAACTTAAAAGGGACGACACCTGTTCAGTCAACGCTATTGAGGACTGAAATTCTTCGTCTCCTTGTAGACCCGTAATTCGCAAATTGTTTCTACGGCTATACTGCTCGTGCTCATTTAAAATTTCTGCAGTATGCTTTTCTGAGTCATTCAGCTTTATTTTCAGGTCTTGTAGCTCTTTGTCTTTGCTTTTTATTTGACAATGTAACGATTCAATGTCCTTTGTCTGGTCGAATATGTTGCATTCATTGATTTCCAACCTTTTGACGACTGAGCTCAAAAATTTATCTTTGACTTCATCGAACGTTTCCTTAATCATGGTACGAATAATGGAGGTGTAATCTTTCGTAAGGACTGTAGACAATTTGGAACTAATCTCTTCGAGCCGCGATATTATTGAGCGAATTGATAAACATCCATAGATTGTTGCTTGGGACTTTCATGTTCAATTTTTTTCTTTTTCGAGTCTTTCTTGGACGTCTGCCCCTTTAAACTTTCGAATACAGACGAGTCTAATGAGCTATTGTCTGTTAACTCGCTCGCAGAAGATGAATGCTGGCGTTTGTTCATGATTTCACTCACAAATGTTATTTGTGTGCCTCACACGCGTTTTTTAGAATTACATTTTAAATTGATGCTCACTCAGCCGGAAGCGGATTGTCTTCATTATGAAATTGGTATTATTGATTTTTTCAGACAAGTTCGAAATTGGTACTGATAGGTGGAGCAAAAATGGCCGCCATGGGGTGGAGCAGTTTTCCCTTTTTGTTTATAATGTAAACATGTAAAATCTCTAGAAGTTGCATTTTTATCCCAATCTTCATGAACTTTGGTCAAAGCGTTTGTTTCCTTGATACTTTTGTATTGTAAAATGGTTCTTGTCAATCAGTATTAAAAACCAGGTCGGGTAATTTTCTATATATGCTTATATTAAATACTTTGGAAGATCTTAACCTCGACTTGAAGTCAGCCTTTGTCATATAAATGCTCTGATATATTTGCACACGAGTTTAACTCGTCTTTAATTTTTTCTCATTCCCTCGGGTGAGCGACCCAGTGCCTCTTAGCCCTCTTATTTGTGTTACTTGTTTTGTTGTTTAAGGACATATCACTTTCTGAAATAGTCAGAAGTGGTTAGAGTAATGTCAAAAAGTAATTCCTCATATTAGCATTCTATATTAAGTTTGGAACAATATGCAGAACTAAAATGTCATATAATTCAGAGATACATGAACCAGTTCTAATGAAATCTTTCAAACATAGTAAATAATCACATGTTTTCACCTAATAAACCACTTTCTTCTTGTGCATTGTAAGTCCTTATTAATTTATTTATTTTTTGTTCATAAATCCATTGATACAAGCTGGAACCTACACTACTGTAGAAGATAATGTTAGAGTATGATTAAATAAAACACATTAAAAACACTGAAAAACAAGATAATTTTTTGTAAGAAAAAAATGTAAACAACTTGAGTCTAAAATAGTTGGGAAAAGTATGGTTGACCAGGATGACAAATATAAATTTGATTAAAACTTTCTGAAACAGTGTAAAATATCACTTTAACAAACACATTGATGTATCATTTTTAAATTATCTTTTCTGGCCCACCTTACTTTTTAATTTCCCCCACCACTATAGTGGTGGGGACATATTGTTTTTGCGCTGTCTCTTGGTTTGTTTGTTTGCGTCAAACTTTAACATTTGCCATGACTTTTGCAATATTGAAGATAGCAACTTGATATTTGGCATGCATGTGTATCTCATGGAGCTGCACATTTTGAGCGGTGAAAGGTCAAGGTCATCCTTCAAGGTCAAAGGTCAAACATATAGCTTCAAAGCGGCGCAGAAGGGGACATAGTGTTTCTGACAAACACATTTTTGCTCAAGTTTACTATTTTTTTACTCTAGTTGTTTACATTTTTTCTTGCACAAAAGTATCCCTTTTTCAGTGTTTCTAGTGTGTAATATTTAATAATACTCTAACATTATCTACTACAGTAGTGTAGGTTCCAGCTGGTGTCAACGGATTTATGAACAAAACAAGAAAATAAGGACTTCCAAAGCCCAAGAAGAAAGTGGTTTATAAGGTGAAAACATGTTATTATATACTCTTATTGAAAGATTTCATTAGAACTGGTTCATGTATCACTGAAGCATATGTTATTTTAATTGTGCACATTGTTCCAAACTTCATAATACAATGTTAATATAAGGAATTATTGTTTTACATCACCCCACTCACTTCTGACCATTTCAGAAAGTGATATGTCCTTAACTTTGTTTTCATTTGTCTTAGTTTTTCTGAATAAATACTGATGAACAGTTTGAAACTCATTAGCTGTTATGTGTTTTATAAATCATCTTTGTAAATTTGATATTTAGAATTAGAGATTTATAATTTAAATTATCAGCTTCTAGTTTTTATTGAATCGTATATTAATGCTCACCATTATGTATCTGCTTGATACTTCACTGCAGCTATTAAAGTGTTACCTTGAACGCGCTTTCCGGGCTTTTAAATGTAAGATGTTTACATATCTCTAGTTGAAAATGTGCATGTTTTGTGTGAGAAACTAATTTGCATAAAGCCGAATTAAATACCAAAACTAACGTACTTACATCGATGAAGCGAAGAAAAGAGCGTTTCAATTCTTATACATGCAATTACGATTATCATTCTGCATATGTTTTCAATGGTTTGGCTCAAATACAATATAATTTGGGATTTATTCGTGCATGAATTTAGTAGGCGCCCCTTTTACAATACGCAGTTTTGACTGTGTGCATGTCGCACATGGCATAATTAAACCAAGTTGCCCGACGCTCGATTTCCTCGTGCGCTTCGTGGAGGCAACTCGCTTCATTGAATATTAAAGCCCAGTCAAATGATAGCTAATACTATAGCCAATCAGAATAATGTACACTAGTGAAACATAGGGCAATTGTAATTATGTAATAAACTGCAAGAAAAATAAAATGTTATTAAAGTCAATCGTTACTTAAATATTCGCCGTGCATTTTTGTCGTTTTACAATGATGACTGCACATAAAATTGGCGATTAAATGCATAATTCGCTTTCAATAATCCAGTTGAGTATATATATATATATATATATATATATATATATATATATATATATATATATATATATATATATATATATATATATATATATATATATATATATATAGGGTCAGACCATAGACCGATCTAGTCAAAGGGTACGTGTATAACAACTCATGTAAAACTATACCGGCTCGTAAACAAATATTTCAAATTTTTGAAAATATTTTGATAAGTTATGTGCGATTTGGACATAATATGGAAATAAAAGCAAACTACAACCTTACTAGCTTTGAAGACTGTTCATGTTTTGGTATTATTGACACAGCTGTGTAGGTGATTTCGCTTTAGTGCAAATTTTGACGGACAATGAAGAAAGACCGATCACATTAACTAGCCCTAAAATTAATCTATAAATAACCCAATTTTGTGTCACATTTGAATAATTTTCCATTTCCTCAAAAACGAATTCTTTGACCATTCAAAAAAAAAAAAAATCTAATTGCAGTATGAACATTTATGTCAAACATGTACTATATACACTGGAGTTTCAGGAACAGAAAATCAAGTAAGAAAATACAAAATAAACATATCATATATTTGCGACAGTGTTAATATTAAATATAAGATTTACAATAGTCGTTTTGTTTAATATACTGAAGTTTGAAATAAAATGTTAATACATCTTTTAAAAGAACCATATTTTAAAAGGAACATTCCACAATTTACGAGGATTTCATAACAAAATAACCGCCATGTTATCAAACAATTAATAACGTTTCATTCATTCTTTTGCAATCTAACAATGAAATGAAGAACATTGTGAATCTGTTTTTGCCAAGTTTGCAATGTCTGTAAATGTGTACAACAATATGAGCTAATTTATTTTAGCAAACAAAATAACAACGTTTAACTACTTCAAGATCAATTCCAATAACAAGAATATCAATTTGTGTTGCTTATCGAAACATTGTAAATAAAACTCGAAACGAAACTAACTTGAACTAAACTAACTTAACAATTAAATTTGCAAAATATAACCAATTTTTAAGCATATATTTTTGCATATGTAATTAGTAACCATCCAATATTTCAGTGAAGGCCAATAACAAAGAAGTCGCACTTTCAATCGATTCAGGAACTGGTAGTTGCTCCCGCTGCATTTCACACACATGTTCTAGGACGGGTATGAAGTCATCTTTACACCCAAACTGCGGCTTCTTTACAAAGTATCTCTCTTGAATACAATCAATGGTTTCCAATTCGCAAGGAAGCCGAAATGAAAAACCTCAGTGCCACTAAGACACACATCTGCAATATAAAACAAAGTTTTGAGTCGTTAAACACACGTTTTGCATGTATTAGCTAAAGAGAAATATCTAAACGAATCAATCGAGATTTAAGCTCTCTATATGCCCATAAAATCCAACTAACACATAAATATTTATTGTTTGCAAATGTTATTTTTAAATTTATACCAAGCATTCCTGATGTAAAAATTGACTGTCTGAGGCCTTGCGTGTTTCAAAAGAATATACCAGAAACTAAACATCTGTTCGACGCGGGAAGTCATGAACCAATCTTGCAATAATGTGATGATGTTAAAATTATATGACGACATGATATGAAAAAGGTGTCATGGCTTAAAAAATTAACTCATCGTGTCGACTAAAACTATGATGGCAAGTCATTTTCACAAGAGCATGACGTCAAAAATTATGTAGATTTGTCGACTTAGATCACGTCGACCAAATATATTTTCGGGAAAAACCGGAAACATTTACGTCGAGACTTCAACTTAATGTCGTTATGACGAGTAAAATTAAGGTGGGAAAAGCTACAAAACTATGTCAACATACCATGTTATTTCACAGTAAGTCGGTATAAATTATTCCGGCATGACCACATTATTGGGGTGTACCATATACGTTTCCGTACGAGACAGGTATTTTCGCCTTTGTTTTATTGCTTTTATTTATTTTTAACATGCCGCTCACTTTCCAGCCATATCAGCTAAAAAGTGATAAGCGTTTATATCGTTTTAATATTCGCTCTATATCTTACGGAAGCGTATATGGTACACCTCAATAGTATGGTCATGCCGGATTAATTTATATCGACTTACTGTGAAATAACATGGTATGTCGACATAGTTTTGTAGCTTTTTCCCACTTATTTTTACTCGCCATAACGACATTAAGGTAAACTCTCGACGTAAATGTTTCCGGCTTTTCCCGAAAAAATATTTGGTCGACATGATCTAAGTCGAGTCGACAAATCAACATAATTTTTGGCGTCATGCTCTTATGAAAATGACTTGCCATCATAGTTTAAGTCGACACGATGAGTTATTATTTACATCATGACACCGTGTTCATATCATGCCGTCATAGAATATGGTACACCTCAATAATATGGTCATGCCGGATTAGTTTATATCGACTTACTGTGAAATAACATGGTATGTCGTCTAGTTTTGCAGGTTTTTCCCTCTTAATTTTACTCGCCATAACGACATTAAGATAAAGTCCTGACGTAAATGTTTCCAGCTTTTCCCGAAAAAATATTTGGTCGACATGATCTAAGTCGACAAATCAACATAATTGTTGGCGTCATGCTCTTGTGAAAATGACTTGCCATCATAGTTTTAGTCGACGCGAGGAGTAATTTTTTACGCCATGACACCTTTTTCATATCATGCCGTCATAGAATGTTGACATCATCACAGCATCCGGGTGTACCATATACTCTTCCATATTATCTAGATATTACTCGCTGCGAAATCTGTTAGCGAGTCACAAAATGACAGCTCCCGCTAAAAATCGATCCATTATGTTGACCTAGTCATTATCCCAGTTGATCAGGTTTCAGACTTGAATAGTTACAGGGACATAGATAAGATAACTGAATTCTTCTAAAAAGTTATTACAATCAATACAAAAGCTCTCCACAGTGATCAAAATTGTTTGGAAAAGAATTTTGTTTTGTATGGAAACGTATATGGTACACCCTGATACTGTGATGATGTCAACATTCTATGACGGCATGATATAAAAAAGGTGCCATGTCGTCAAAAATAACTCATCGTGTCGACTAAAACTACGATGGCAAGTCATTTTCAAAAGAGCATGACGCCTAAAATTATGTTGATTTGTCGACATAAGATAAGTTGTCAAGACTTAAAGAACCCGCATGTTGGCATCGGAGCCTAAATCTCTGAAGATATTTGAACCTAGCCGTCATGTAAATTTAACTATTTCTGTGTTGTTTACTGTATGACGGCATATATCTTGATGACTTGCAAGTAACATAATGTTGACATGGCGATATAGCTAAAGGAGTCGATATAATTTATGTGGACAAAGGGCGTTGTTTAAAAATTATGGAAGCGTATATGGTACCCAAATAATATGGTCATGCCGGATTAGTTTATATCGACTTACTGTGAAATAACATTTTTGTTAAGTTTTTATTGTGCTATATTGTTTTGTTTATTTTTGCTCATTTTAAGTTCAGTTTTTAACGCAAATTTTCTTTTGAGCGTACTTTAGTACTATCAGATGTAACCTTCATATTTGGTATGCATGTGTATATGTACAAGGCCTTTCCATACGCACACACATTTTGACCCTGACCTTGAACTTAGGGTCCGCGTTTGGGTTTCAAAATCTGCGTTATGGTTTCGAAAAATGCTCATAACTTCTATGTCGCTTCAGATGTAACCTTCATATTTGGTAAGCATGTGTATATGGACAAGACCTTACCATGCGCACAAATTTTTGACCACTTTGACTTGACCTTGACCTTGAACTAAGGGTCCGCGTTAAGGTTCAAGATCAGCGTTTAGGTCTCGAAAAAATCTAATAACTTCTGTCAAAGCATTTTTCGGGAGCATATGTCATCCTATGGAGACAGCTCTTCTTTATTCAACTTTAACCATTTCTATAATTTTCAAACCATTTGAAGGAAAGTACAAAACACTGTTATTCATGTCAATGTAATCATTCTGATTCGATGTGTTATTGACAATAATATTTGTAAGTTTATGATATATTTTTCTCCAAATGATTGACGTTCAAATGTTGTTGTTTTTTTAGCTTTAACAATTTCTATAATTCTGAAAACATTTGAATAAAACTAGAAAACAATGTAATTCATGTCAATGTTAATAATTCTGATTCGATGAGTTATTGCCCTTTGATGCCGTAGGCACTATAAGGTATAACCTTTTAGGTTTCTGCACTCAGCAGCCACTTATTGAATTTGTATTAAAAAATATAGAAGTGCCAAGATGCGCAAATGGTCACATATGTACATACATACATACATACATATATACATACATACATACATACATACATACATACATACATACATGCATGCATGCATGCATGCATGCATGCACGCACGCACGCACGCACGCACGCACGCACGCACGCACGCACGCACGCACGCACGCACGCACGCACGCACGCACGCACGCACGCACGCACGCACGCACGCACGCACGCACGCACGCACGCACGCACGCACGCACGCACGCACGCACGCACCACACACACACACACACACACATACATACATACATACATACATACACACATACACACATACACACATGCACACATGCACACATGCACACATACGTACATACGTACATACATACATACATACATACATACATACATACATACATACATACATACATACATACATACATACATACATACATACATACATACATACATACATACATACATACATACATACATACATACATACATACATACATACATACATACATACATACATACATACATACATACATACATACATACATACATACATACATACATACATACATACATACACACACACACACATACATACATACATACATACATACATACATACATACATACATACATACATACATACATACATACATACATACATACATACATACATACATACACACATACACACATGCACACATGCACACATACATACATACATACATACATACATACATACATACATACATACATACATACATACATACATACATACATACATACACACATACATACATACATACACACATACACACATGCACACATGCACACATGCACACATGCACACATGCACACATGCAGACATGCATACATACATACATGCGCACGCGCGCGCACGCACGCACGCACGCACGCACGCACGCACGCACACACACACACACACACACACACACACACACACACACACACACACACACACACACACACACACACACACACACACACACACACACATACATACATACATACATATTGGTCCTTTCAATGCCTATGTCAACAAATTGGCTGCCCAGTGTTTAGCTCACATAAGCTCTTTAGTACTCATGGTGATATTCGATCGACCTGTGTCCGTTGTGAACCTTTGCCTTGTGAACACTAGAGACCGCATTTCTTGTCCGATCTTCATGAAACTTTGTCAGGAAATTGGTCCAAATCATACCTCAACTTAGTTCTAAACTGGTCATGTGGGGTCGGAAACAAGATCACTTGGTCAACGAATAAAGACCTTGTGAATACTCTAGAAGTCACATTTACGTTGCCAAAATGTGTGTAAATAATATGTCGCCTCTTGAATTCGAAAATGGTTCTGGTCGGTTGAAAACATGGCCGCCAGGGTCGGGTCAGTTTTCCGGACATGGCTATAAAATTACCTTCGAAGTCACATTTTTTTCCTATCATGAAACTTGGTCAGAACATTGGTTTTATTTATATCATGGACGAGTTCGAAAATGGTCAAGATCGGTGGGGAATATGGCTTTCAGGGACAGGGGCAGTTTTCTATATATGTATAGTTTGTTTGAAACTGTTTCCGTTCCGTCAAAAAAACATGGCCAGCATGAGGTCATTTTCCATATATTTTATGTAGTAAAAGAAGCTTGTGAACAACCTTACAGTCACTTTTTTGCCAATCATTATGAAACTTAGTCAGAAAATTGGTATTATTGATTTTTTTCAGACAAGAAGTTTGTACTGATAGGTGGGAGAAAAAATCGGCCGCCAGGGGATGGGGCAGTTTCTCTTTTTGTTTATAATGCAGGCATGTGAAAACTCTAGAAGTTTCAATTTTAGCCCAATCTTCATGAACTTTGGTCAAAACTTTTGTTTCCTTGACAATTTTGAGTTGTAAAATGGTTCCGGTCAATCAGTATTAAAAACCATGTCTACCAGGGGGTCGGGCCATGTCTACCAGGGGGTCGGGCCATGTCTACCAGGGGGTCGGGCCATGTCTACCAGGGGGTCGGGCCATGTCTATCAGGGGGTCGGGCAATGTCTACCAGGGGGTCGGGAACCATGTCTACCAGGGGGTCGGGCCATGTCTACCAGGGGGTCGGGCCATGTCTACCAGGGAGTCGGGAACCATGTCTACCAGGGGGTCGGGAACCATGTCTACCAGGGGGTCGGGAACCATGTCTACCAGGGGGGTCGGGAACCATGT
Source organism: Dreissena polymorpha (assembly GCF_020536995.1). Taxonomy (NCBI): domain Eukaryota; kingdom Metazoa; phylum Mollusca; class Bivalvia; order Myida; family Dreissenidae; genus Dreissena; species Dreissena polymorpha. The sequence continues at coordinate 95,199,643 of NC_068362.1, forward strand.
ATACCAGGGGGTCGGGAACCATGTCTACCAGGGGGTCGGGAACCATGTCTACCAGGGGGTCGGGAACCATGTCTACCAGGGGGTCGGGAACCATGTCTACCAGGGGGTCGGGTTAACCATGTCTACCAGGGGGTCGGGTAAACCATGTCTACCAGGGGGTCGGGTAACCATGTCTACCAGGGGGTCGGGTAACCATGTCTACCAGGGGGTCGGGCCATGTCAACCAGGGGGTCGGGTAATTTTCTATATATTCTTATATTAAATACATTGGAAGACCTTAACCTTGACTTGAAGTCAGCCTTTGTCATATAAATGTTCTGAAATATTTGCACACGAGTTTAACTCGTCTTTCTTTTCATATCATTCCCTCAGGTGAGCGATCCAGGGCCTCTTAGCCCTCTTGTTTGTGTTACTTGTTTTTGTTGTTTAAGGACATGTCCTTAACTTTAGTTCATTTGTCTTACTTTTTCTGAATAAATACTGAAGAACAGACTGAAACTCATAAGCTGTTATGTTGTTTCATAAATCATCTTTTTAAATTTGATATTTAGAATTAGAGATTTATAATTTAAATAATCAGCTTCTATGCGAAGATTTGAAGCTCAACTTTTGTTAAATCTGACATTGAATCATATTTTAATGCTCACCATTATAGTATCTGCTTGATACATCACTGCAGCTATTAAAGTGTTATCTTGAACGCGCTTTCCGGTCTTTAAAATGTAATATGTTTAGTTGTCTCTAGTTGAAAATGTGCATTTTTGTGAGGAACTAATTTGCATTAAGCCGAATTAAATACCAAAACTAACCTACTTACATCGATGACGCGAAGAAACGAGCGTTTCAATCCTTATACGTGTTATTACAATTATCAGGCTGCATGTGCATATGTTTTCAATGGTTTGGCAAAGAGACAATATAATTTTGGATTTATTCGTGCATGAATTTAGTAAGCGCCTCCTTTTCGACTGTGTACATGTCGCACGCGGCATAATTAATCCAAGTAGTCCCACGCTCGATGCTCGATTTCCTCGTGCGCTTCGTGGAGACAGCTCGCCCAGTCAAATGATATACCATAGCCAATCAGAATAATATACACTAGTGAAACATAGGGCCATTGTTATTATGTAATCAACTGCAAGAAAAATAAAGTGCCATTAAAGTCAAGTGTTACTTTTTATATTCGTCGTGAAATTTTTGTCGTTTTACAATGATAACTACACGTATAATTGGCAATCAAATGCATAATTCGCTTTCAATAACACATTAACACATTAATAATCCGGTTGAGTATATATATATATATATATATATATATATATATATATATATATATATATATATATATATATATATATATATATATATATATATATATATAGGGTCAGACCATAGACCGATCTAGGTACGTGTATCACAAGTAGACACAACTCATATAAAACTATACCGGCTCGTAAACAAATATTCAAATTTTTATGCCCCCGGTAGGGTGGCATATAGCAGTTGAACTGTCCGTCAGTCAGTCTGTGCGTCCGTCCGTCCGAAAACTTTAATGGCCATAACTTTTTCAATATTGAACATAGCAACTTGATATGTGTCATACATGTGCATCTAATGGAGCTGCACATTTTAGTTGTGAAAAGTGAAGGTCAATGTCATCCTTCAAGGTCAAATGTCAAATATATGGCGTCTGTCCGTCCGAAAACTTTAACATTCGCCATAACTTTTTCAATATTCAAGATAGCAACATGATATTTGGCATGCATGTGTATCTCAAGGAGCTGAACATTTTGGTTGGCAAACGGTGAAGGTCAAGGTCATCCTTCAAGGTTAAATGTCAAATATATGCGCCTGTCCGTCCGACCGAAAACTTTAACATTGGCCATAACTATTTCAATATTGAAGATAGCAACTTGATATTTTGCATGCATGTGTATCTCATGAAGCTGCACATTTTGAGTAGTGAAAGGTGAAGGTCAAGATCATCCTTCAAGGTCAAATGTCAAATATATGGCGTCTGTCAGTCCGTCAGAAAACTAAAACTTTGTATGTCCCTGAAGGGTGGCATATAGTTTTTGAACTGTCAATCTGTCTGTTCGTCCGTCAGTCCGTCCGTCCGTTCGTCCGTCCGTCCGTCCGAAAACTTGCCCATAACTTTTGCAATATTAAAGATATTTGGCATGCATGTGTATCTCATGGAGCTGCACATTTTGAGTGGTGACAGGCCAAGGTCATCCTTCAAGGTAAAGGGTCGAATTTTGCAATATTAAAGATAGCAACTCGATATTTGGCATGCATGCGTATCTCAAGGAGATGCACATTTTGAGTGGTGAAATGTCAAGGTCATCCTTCAAGGTCAAAGGTAAAATATATGGCTTCAACCCGGCAAAGTAGGGGGCATTGTGTTTCACGAACACAATGCCCCTACTTTGCCGGGTTGAAGCCATTGACACAGCTGAGAAGGTGATTTCGCTTTAGTGAAAGTTTTGACGGACGACGAAGAAAGACCGATCACATTAACTAGCCCTGAAATTGATCTACACATAGCCCAATTTTGTGTCACATTTTAATAATTTTCCATTTCCTCTTAAACGAATCATTTGACCATTCAAAAAAAATCAGATCGAATTGCAGAATGAACATTTATTTCAAACATGTACTATATACATGTACACTAGAGTTTCAGGAACAGAAAATCAAGTAAGAAAATACAAAATAAACATATCATATATTTGTGCCCGTGTAAATATTAAGTTTAAGATTTACAACAGTCATTTCGTTGAAAATATTGACGTTTGAAATGAAATGTTAATAAATCTTTTGAAAGAACCATATTGTGAAAGGAACATACCACAATTTACGAGGATTTCATAACTAAATGACCGCCATGTTTTCAAACAATAAGTGACGTTTCATTCATTCTATTGCAATCTAACAATGAAATGAAGAACATGATTAATTTGTTTTTGCCAAGTTTGCAATGTCTTTAAATGTGTACAACAATATGAGTGAATTTATTTTAGCAAAGAAAAAAACAACGTTTAACTACTTCATGATCAATTCCAATAACAAGAATATAAATTTTTTGTTGATCATCGACACATTGTAAATTAAATTCGAAACGAAACTTAATTGAACTAACTAAACGATTAAATTTGCAAAATATAACCACTTTTCTTTTATAAGCATATATTTTTGCATATGTATTAGTTACCATCCAATATTTCAGTCAAGGCCAAGAACAAAGAAGTCGCACTTTCAATCGATTCAGGAGTTGGCAGTTGCTCCCGCTGCATTTCACACACATGTTCTAGGACGTGTATGAAGTCATCTTTACACCCAAACTGCGGTTTCTTTACAAAGTGTCTCTCTTGAATACGATCAATGGTTTCCAATTCGCAAGAAAGCCGAATTAAAAAATCTCGGGTTCCATACGCCTCAGGCTGCTAGTACATTACCGTCGGTATCCCATTTGGTGATTCCATGTGTCTTTGCTGCCGAATCCGATGAGAATTCCATAGATGGGTACAAAAGTTCAGATCATGCTGTATTAATGGTATGAAACAGAATCTCAAGCATTCTAAATGTACAGGATCATCACTTCGAAGCAAGCCGCTGTCTACCATATCCTTAAAATAGTTCCTTCAAAACACAGTAAAACTGACTCTTAAATTTACCCCAAAACGTTCAATTCTTTGATAACCAGTGGATCTCCCAGTCATGTAACTGTTCATTCCAAACATGTTATCTCTGTCATTAAACCTAGACGCTATTTGCATAGCCCGTACCTAAACGTTTTCTGTCCCTGCATCGTCACGAACCAGACGTGGAACGCGACCAATCCGTTTCACAAAGTTAACAAAGATGCCCGCAATAATTCGATGGTCATTATTCGAATAACATGCCTCCAGCCATAACATGCATCTGGAAAATCCATCAACCGCCCCGTGTATAACAATTCCAAAAGTCGTTAGCGTAACATACCCATCAATGTGTATAGTAAAATTAGGGCCTTTATTGGTATAGACTATGCGTCGCATGCGATGTGCAGACCTGAGAGCAACACCCTCAGGATCAAATACCTTCAATACACACCTTTTTATTTCTTGGGTTACTTTGACATTTGTGATTGTGTTGACCAGTTTCCAAATAGTTTTTTAACCGCATTCAGCCATCCCTCTTTTATATAGTGAACGAATCGCTCGTATAACGTCTGGAAGAGGAGACGATGCGTTGCGTCTTTTTAGCCCTTACCTTCGCAGTATACGTTTCAGTTGACTCAAACTGAGAGCAGTGTTGTGTAGGAAAAGCAAGAATCCACATATACCCAGACGCGTATAGCCCTGTTTGTGATAACGCGAAATCCAAACATCCTTTTCTTGATTTGAAAGTACAGCTACCGATGAGTCAACATATATCAGTACCACTTAGACACAACTCTGCAATATAAAAAAGTTGTGAGTCGTTAAACACACGTTTTGCATGTATTAGTTAAGGAGAAATATCTAAATGAATCAATCGAGATTTAAGCTCTCTCAATGCTCATAAAACCCAACGAATACATTAATGTGTATTATTTGCAAACAGTGTATGTTATTTTTACGTTTATACCAAGCATTCCTGCTGTAAAAATGGACTGTCTGAGGTCTTGCGTGTTTCGAAAGAATATACCAGAAACTAAAATTCTGGTCGACGCCCGGAAGTCATGAACCAATGTTGCAATAATGTGATGATGTCAAAATTCTATGACGACATGATATGAAAAAGGTGTCATGGCGCAAAAAATAATTCATCTTGTCGACTAAAACTATGATGGCAAGTCATTTTCACAAGAGCATGACGCCATAAATTATGTAGATTTGTCGACTTAGATCATGTCGACCAAATATATTTTCGGGAAAAGCCGGACACATTTACGTCGAGACTTCAACTTAATGTCGTTATGACGAGTAAAATTAAGGTGGGAAAAGCTACAGAACTATAACGACATACCATGTTATTTTACAGTAAGTCGATATAAATTATTCCGGCATGACCACATTATTGGGGTGTACCATATACGTTTCCGTAGTTTTGTGACCAAAATTTATCACGATTGAAAAAAACATTCCTCCTCAGTTTGGTCACAATGCATGTTTATGTTTTTAAATATTTTTGTATACTAATTTACCGCAGTTGATCAATGTGTAACTATTTACAGTTTAAGGTATGGTGTCTATAGAGCGTAAGCAAGGTGATTTTTTTCGATTGCGTTTCATAGTAAAAGTATTAAATGTTTGAGAAGGTAAAATATCTGAGTATTCGATTAAAGAAAATTGAACGATATGCACATTTCGTTTATGGTATCTGACGTTATGGTTCAACCTTTCTTTTTCTAAGATACCATCGTGCGAGTAGGATTTTTATCCAAATGTGGGTTTTGTGGAATTCACTAGAGTGCGAATATGCGTAATACGGTATAGCCCAACTTGGCAAAACTGTGCTTATAAATTTATTAATATGTTATCATATGTACAAAACATTTTTAATTTATCAATGTATGAAAAAATGGCATTCGATGTGATCAGGGTGCAGGATCACGTGACTTTGTGGGAATCGGTAAGAGGTGCTTTTTTCGGATAACTTTTTAAAACAATTTTTCTTACGAATTTCAAATAGTGCATAAAAGACAGATTTTGATGCTGCTTATGGCAATGTGAAATACATCCGAATTACTTTTTTGATAAGCATGTGTTCAGTACGTTTTTGACAGAGTGTGTGATCTTTGATAGTCCAAGAACCAGAACTCGACGTAACAGAGGTGCTGGTGGAGTGTCTGTCTTCATAATACCGTGGTTAATTAACAAGGGAGTAGTGAAGCGTATTTATAAAGCATTCGAAGAAACTGTTGTACTGTTTGTGGACAAGAAGTTCGTGAAATTAAACAGAGATCTTGTTATATTCTTCGCATATATTGCACCCGAGCAGTCACCAATATATGACCCTGAAAACAACAACGGAATCGAATTATTACATGAAAAAATATGTTTAATAGAATCTGAACTAGGAGACGTAATGTTCCTCATTGGTGGAGATTTGAATGCGCGGGTAAAGGATTTTTTAGACTATATTGAGGAAGATGACCTGAACTATATATATATATAATGAAAATGTCCCGTACCCCGGAAATAGCTTTTGTTTGAAGCGTAAAAGCAGTGATTGCAGGCATAATTCTTTCGGCCTTTCGCTTATAGACTTGTGTTGTACCAAAGACTTAAATATATTAAACGGAAGATTTAGCGATGTCAATGGTGAAATTACGTACACAGCAAATGATGGATCAAGCGTAGTGGACTATTTAATAGCGTCATCGGCACTTTTCGAGCGAATAATTGACTTCAAAGTTGACACTTTGGACATTTCGGACCATTTCCCTTTAGTCTATAAATTCGCATTGGACACCACAGACCTCGTCGACGACGATCCACTAGCAAGAACAGATATACACCTAAAGCTGTTTGACACGTTCAACTGGCAGGAGTCTACAAAAGCTGTCTTTGTACAAACGTTCGAAGAATTATTTGACGTGATTATGAGCACCATTGGTATGGATATTGGCAATAGTTTGAATGGTTTTGTGGCACTATTTAAAAACGCTGGTCAATGTATGAAGCGCTCTCATCTAAGACCTAAAACAAACAAACGAAATACTTCAAATAAACGACCTGAATGGTGGGACGAGGTCTGTACTGAAGCGAAGTATGACAAATATCATAATTTACGCCGATACCGCCGCACAAACTCTAAGCATGATTTGGACATATATCTTACAAGTAAAAATGTGTTCAAAAACCTCTGTCGTGCAAAATGGTTGTCTCTTAAGAGGCAACTGAGAAATTTGCTAATTGAAAATAGTAAAAACCCAAGGTGTTTTTGGAAAAGTATTAAACATGCTAGTGGCAGAGATAACTGTAATACTATATATATATATGCTTTACGTGTAGATTGAGCTTAACAGCTAAGGTGACTTATAGGTCCAATGGGCCGGGTGCTTTTTTATATGTATATATTATTGTTTATACCATACGAAATGCACATGTCACTATAATAAACTATTTACTTACTTACTTACTTACTAACGTTATTGATGCAGATAATTGGCGGGAATATTTTGAAAAATTGTTCTCTGACACTAATGATAACCATGTCTACGAAAATATTTTCCTTTCTGTAAGAGACACTAGAGACAATGATATATTAGACTGCGAAATAACTGATAATGAAATTGTGACCAGCCTAAAATCATTACGCAGTGGATGTGCTGACGGGACATGCATAGAAATGTACAAACATACAATACACGTTACACTGCCGTACATAAAGATACTGTTTAACTATGTTTTATCAACCGGACATTTTCCAGTGGATTGGTGCGAGAGCCTGATTACTCCGATACACAAGAAAGTACCTAAATCGGTTCCAAATAACTATAGAGCTGTGTCGGTGGCAAATAGCTTGGGTAAAGTTTTTATGAAAATACTTATTTCTCGATTGACACGATGGGCTGATCAGTATGAAGTTATCGACGAGTCACAAGCGGGATTTAGATCTGGCTATAGTACAACGAACAATATGTTTAACTTAAGCGCTGTTATTCAAAAATATATAACAAAACGACGAGGAAGAGTATACGTATTCTTTATTGACTATTTTAAAGCGTTTGATAGTTGTAAGCATCAGCATCTATGGAGCAGCTTAGTGCGAAAAGGGGTCAACGAAAACAGCCTGCTGTTGGGTGTTTTTAAATCCATGTATAGACAGCTTCGCTCGTGTGTTAAACCGTCAACAGGCCTCACTGAATATTTTGAATGTAACATCGGAACAAAACAAGAATGTGTCAGTTCTAGCGTAATTTTTGCGCTTTTTATCAACGACCTTGTCACTCACTTGAAGCAGCATTGCGGAAGTGGAATCTTTATAGCCAACCAAATAGATGAAATACAAGCACTGATGTTTGCGGACGACATCGCAGCAGCTTCCGAGACCGCTAGCAAACTGCAGATACAAATCAATCGAATACAGGAATTCTGCGAGGCCACGGGTATGCAGCTCAATTCGGACAAATCGAAAATTATAGTGTTTAGAAATGGTGGTCCACTGAGACAGTATGAGCGATGGTTTTTTAACAATACGCCTATTGAAGTCGTGTCGCTCTACAGGTACCTTGGATCATTCTTTACACCTAAATTATGCTGGACGAAAACCAAGGATACGTTACAGAGGCGTATCCAGAAAATTTTCAGAGGGGGGGCTCAACAGGGGAGGGTGCGGGAGGGGTGTCCCCTTCCGTCGTCGATTTTTTTTTTAAATGGCACATTGAAATGATGCAATTTCCTGCTATATAGTCAGCATTTTATATGATAAAAGTGCATGTGAAACAAATAAGAACTTGAGTTCACACATCAAGTGTGACAGACACACGGACAGACAGACACACAGGGGTAAATCAAATGTCTCTCAAACCACTAAAGTGGTGGGAGACATTATCTTTATCCATAACTTTTTTAACGGAGTTAGATGGGTGGACCTCCTATTTAACCTTGTTGGATATCTTACTAGGTCAACTTAGGTACAACATTAAAATGTTTATGTCCATGTCCCTATGAATGGAAAGCAGGCACACAGCGGAAAACCTGTCCTGACTCATTGATGATCTTAGTTTTGTCTTAACAAGTCCTTGGGCACGGATACTCCTTTCACACTCGCATGATGTGACAGGGAACACACATGATATGGACAAAACAGTGTAAATGGTGGGGTACAGCTGGGAATCACAATGTGCAACAGAGCCCTGAAGGGTAGTAGGTGGGTTGGGTACACCTTTCCACCTAGCCTGCCATATAAAGTGCAACTCTGCAGGGAGGGACTGAGGGGAAGGGAGATCATCATTGAACCATTCAAGGTCACTAGCACTGACAGGAGAGGAGCACATTTGTTCAGGTATAAACTTCAATCCCATGGCTGCCTTAGTCTGCAAATCACTGAATCGGGTGGGTGGGGTAGGTGGGGGGTAAAGTGTGAGGGTGTGGTGGTCATTTGTGAGATGATCTTTAAAAAAATAGGGGGGGGGGAGGATTCGGGGGGGGAGGGGGGGGGGGGCACGGGGGATGGTTTGGGTGGAGTCTTTTGTGGTATGTCAGGTAAGAGTAGTTTTGTCAAAGTATCAATCAAAGCTAATCATAAATAAAGAAGTTATGGCAATTTTAGCAAAATTTAATAATTTGACCTTGAGAGTCAAGGTCATTCAAAGGTCAAGGTAAAATTCAACTTGCCAGGTACAGTAACCTCACGATAGCATGAAAGTATTTGAAGTTTGAAAGCAATAGCCTTGATACTTTAGAAGTAAAGTGGATCGAAACACAAAATTTAACCATATATTCAAAGTTACTAAGTCAAAAAAGGGCCATAATTCCGTAAAAATGACAACCAGAGTTATGCAACTTGTCCTTTTACTGTACCCTTATGATAGTTTGCGAGTGTTCCAAGTCAGAGTTACATAACTTTGCCTGCACAGTCCCCTTATGATAGTTGGTGTTGCAAGTATGAAAGCAATAGCTTTGATACTTAAGGAATAAAATTGACCTAAACACAAAACTTAACCAAAATTTTCAATTTTCTAAGTATCAAAAGGGCACATAATTCTGTCAAAATGCATGCCAGAGTTATTACTTTGCCTGCCCAGTCCCTTCATGATAGTAAGTAAGTGTACCAAGTTTGAATGCAATAGCATTGATACTTTCTGAGAAAAGTGGACCTAAACGCAAAACTTAACCGGACGCCGACGCCAAGGTGATGACAATAGCTCATTTTTTTTTTCAAAAAATAGATGAGCTAATAATTGCCATTCATTAAGTGTGCAGTTGAATTTCACTGGCAATAACTTGTTACTGAAAAGGATTATCACTCTAAAGAGCTTATACCAATTAAATTCATCAAAGAAATTACCGAAAAAATAATAATGATTGTCCAATGCGTTCGTCTAAACTCTTTAATTGCTACAAATTGAAAGAATGTTTTTCACAAGTCTCATGCGGCAGCCATTTGTAAACATTTATCAATAGCTAAATGTTTGGATAAATTTCATTAGTTGAATGTATCTTCTTCAGCCAATCAAATAGCGCAGTTTATTACTTACAGTCAATGAAGCGTGCACTTTAGCTGACGAAGGTTAGATCGTCTGTACACATGCCTGGGGGCTAATCACACAAATCTACAGCTGTTTATGGGACATGGGACATATGACAGGAAATACACAAGTGGATTGAAACTGTAAGGGGCTCATTTTTATTAAAAATCGTGTCTAGCCAGCCAGCTGGGGGGGGGGGGGGCTTTAGCCCCCTAGCCCCCACCTTAATACGCCTCTGCGTTTTCAATGCAAGCGAAAAAGGCAGCGGACTCAATATTTCGTTACCAAACATATTTTGGCAGCTTCCATCACCACGAAGCTTTTAAATTATTCGATGCAATTGTCAAACCAATATTGCTATACTCGGCGGAATTATGGGGACATCAAATGTGTGATAAAATAGAAAGCGTACAAATTAATTTTTGCAACGGTTAGCATGTTTGAATCAAATCGTAACAAACAGCTTTTCATTAGCAGAATGTGGACGCCTCCCACTTAACGTTGACTATATGTTCAAGTGTGTCAAATACTGGGTGACTCTAACACAGATGGCTACTACCAGATACCCTAAGCAGTGCTACTTAATGTTACGGCGCTTAGACGACGTTGGTCGAGTAACGTGGGCAACGCATATAAAGCATTTACTTTTAATGTTCGGGTTTGGCCACGCATGGATTAGTAATGAACTTGGAAACAGTGTTACCTTCTTAAACATATGCCATACCAGGCTAGTTGACTGTGCGAAGCAAACTCTTTTAGGGGATATAAATTCTCCTGCAAAAGGTTTACACTATAAACTGTTTAAAAGCTTAATTGAGCCAGAGCGCTACTTATCCACACCATTGTCAGATCGTTTAAAACACTGTCTGTCGAATTTTCGTTGTTCTGGCCACCAACTTATGATAGAAAAGGGTCGTCATGTCGGTATTGACAGGGAATATAGATTCTGTCCATTGTGTCTACATAGAAATGTGTATAGTATCGAAAATGAGTTTCACTTTTTATTAGTCTACCCTGTTAATAATCATATAAGAGACCAATGTTTTATGAATAACTGGTTGGAATGTACTATATCAGAACATTTATTTGTGCTAATTATGTCTGACACTAGGCAACAAGCTATTTTTCCATTGGGCAGATATCTTGACGTTGCATATAAGTTACGGGAGAGTTTACTGTAACTGAAGGCAAACTCGCATATAGTGTATATTTTGTGCGATACTGCTCCATTCGTAAATGTGCTACTTAAAAATTTGATAACACCTATCTTCGATAGTATTTCAAATACATTTAACTAACGCTTACGTGATTGACTATATATATATAAGCATTATTGTTTTTACTTAACACGTCTTACCATTATTGTTGTTAATATTACATACCATGTCACTACTTATGATTACTGCATGTATGTTTGTATTTTGGGCCGGAGGCCTTTCAGTACAAATAAACCTATTGTCATTGTCATTGTTAAAAAAGTCTATGTTTATGTGGTCATGCCTCACGCTACGCGAAATTTTGTCACCGATTTCAGACGTATTCACTGATTTAATCTTATACCTTAAGATATCGTCTCAAACTGCAAGAAAAACTGTCTTTTATGCACCAACGATTTTTGCAAATGAATTTAAATAACTCCCGGCTCCAACGAAATAGCACATTACTAGCATTGCCTTTGGCAAACAGCTTCGTTGACATTTACGTCGCCGTTCAGATCCTTAGATCTTATCCGGATAGCTTATTGCCGATGTCATTTTAATAAGAAGATTCAATATAATAATATCCGGCGACATCTATCTTGCGGCACAAATTAATCTGCTCACCAAGGCGTGGAAATACTCATGGGAGAATTCCTCTTTTATATTATGGTGAGCACAATGCGATAGTTGTATAGCATGTGAGAATTCATAAATATAGTTGGATAGCCTAATCATCAAAGGAGTCTAATGTGAAATTATTAAACATCGAGAGCGACTGTCGAAGAGTGTGTGGTCTATAAAAACATCGAATGCGACTGTCGAAGAGTGTGTGGTCTCTAAAAACATCGAGGGCTACTGTCGAAGAGTGTGTGGTACTATAAAAACATCGAGAGCGACTGTCGAAGAGTGTGTGGTACTATAAAAACATCGAGAGCGACTGTCGAACAGTGTGTGGTACTATAAAAACATCGAGAGCGACTGTCGAAGAGTGTGTGGTACTATAAAAACATCGAGAGCGACTGTCGAAGAGAGTGTGGTCTTTAAAAACATCTAGAGCGACTGTCGAAGAGTGTGTGGTACTATAAAAACATCTAGAGCGACTGTCGAAGTGTGTGTGGTCTCTAAAAACATCAAGAGCGACTGTCGAAGAGTGTGTGGTCTCTAAAAACATCGAGAGCGACTGTCGAAGAGTGTGTAGAACTATAAAAACATCTAGAGCGACTGTCGAAGAGTGTGTGGTCTCTAACAACATCGAGAGCGACTGTCGAACAGTGTGTGGTCTCCAAAAACATCAGGAGCGACTGTCGAACAGTGTGTGGTAGTATAAAAACATCGAGAGCGACTGTCGAAAAGTGTGTGGTCTCTAAAAACATCTAGAGCGACTGTAGAAGAGTGTGTGGTAGTATAAAAACATCTAGAGCGACTGTCGAAGAGTGTGTGGTCTTTAAAAACATCGAGAGTGACTGTCGAAGAGTGTGTGGTCTCTAAAAACATCGAGAGCGACTGTCGAAGAGTGTGTGGAACTATAAAAACATCTAGAGCAACTGTCGAAGAGTGTGTGGTCTCTAACAACATCGAGGGCAACTGTCGAACAGTGTGTGGTCTCTAAAAACATCGAGAGCGACTGTCGAAAAGTGTGTGGTCTCTAAAAACATCTAGAGCGACTGTAGAAGAGTGTGTGGTAGTATAAAAACATCTAGAGCGACTGTCGAAGAGTGTGTGGTCTCTAAAAACATCGAGAGTGACTGTCGAAGAGTGTGTGGTCTCTAAAAACATCGAGAGCGACTGTCGAAGAGTGTGTTGTACTATAAAAACATCGACAGCGACTGTCGAAGAGTGTGTGGTCTCTAAAAACATCGTGAGCGACTGTCGAAGAGTGTGTGGTACTATAAAAACATCGAGAGCGACTGTCGAAGAGTGTGTGGTCTCTAAAAACATCTAGAGCGACTGTCGAAGAGTGTGTGGTCTCTAAAAACATCTAGAGCGACTGTCGAAGAGTGTGTGGTCTATAAAAACATCGAGAGCGACTGTCGAAGAGTGTGTGGTCTCTAAAAACATCGAGAGCGACTGTCGAAAAGTGTGTGGTCTCTAAAAACATTTAGAGCGACTATCGAAGAGTGTGTGGTCTATAAAATCATCGAGAGCGATTGTCGAAGAGTGAGTGGTCTCTAAAAACATCGAGAGCGACTGTCGAAGAGCGTGTGGTATCAAAAAACATCTAGAGCGACTGTCGAAGAGTGTGTGGTCTATAAAACATCGAGAGCGACTGTCGAAGAGTGTGTGGTCTCTAAAAACATCGAGAGCGACTGTCGAAGAGTGTGTGGTCTCTAAAAACATTTAGAGCGACTATCGAAGAGTGTGTGGTCTATAAAATCATCGAGAGCGATTGTCGAAGAGTGAGTGGTCTCTAAAAACATCGAGAGCGACTGTCGAAGAGCGTGTTGTCTCTTAAAACATCGAGATCGACTGTCGAAGAGTGTGTGGTATCAAAAAACATTAAGAGCGACTGTCGAAGAGTGTGTGGTCTCTAAAAACATCGAGAGCGACTGTCGAAGAGTGTGTGGCACTATAAAAACATCGAAAGCGACTGTCGAAGAGTGTGTGGTACTATAAAAACATCGACAGCGACTGTCGAAGAGTGTGTGGTATTATAAAAACATCGAGAGCGACTGTCGAAGAGTGTGTTGTACTATAAAAACATCGTGAGCGACTGTCGAAGAGTGGGTCGTCTCTAAAATCATCGAAAGTGACTGTCGAAGAATTTGTGGTACTATAAAAACAACGACAGCCTCTGTCGAAGAGTGTGTGGTACTATAAAAAAATCGACAGCGACTGTCGAAGAGTGTGTGGTCTCTAAAAACATCGTGAGCGACTGTCGAAGAGTGTGTGGTCTCTAAAAACATCTAGAGCGACTGTCGAAGAGTGTGTGGTACTATAAAAACATCGACAGCGACTGTCGAAGAGTGTGTGGTACTATAAAAACATCGACAGCGACTGCCGGAGAGTGTGTGGTCTCTAAAAACATCGAGAGCGACTGTCGAAGAGTGTGTGGTCTCTTATAACATCGAGAGCGACTGTCGAAGATTGTGTGGTCTCTAAAATCATCGAGAGCGACTGTCGAAGAGTGTGTGGTACTATAAATACATCTAGAGCGACTGTCGAAGAGTGTGCGGTCTCTAAAAACATCGACAGCGACTGTCGAAGAGTGTGTGGTCTCTAAAAACATCAAGAGCGACTGTCGAAGAGTGTGTGGTACTATAAAAACATCGAGAGCGACTGTCGAAGAGTGTGTGGTCTCTAAAACCATCTAGAGCGACTGTTAAAGAGTGTGTGGTATCTAAAAACATCTAGAGCGACTGTCGAAGAGTGTGTGGTCTATAAAAACATCGAGAGCGACTGTCGAAGAGTGTGTGGTCTCTAAAAACATCGACAGCGACTGTCGAAGAGTGTGTGGTCTCTAAACACATCTAGAGCGACTGTCGAAGAGTGTGTGGTCTATAAAAATATCGAGAGCGACTGTCGAAGAGTGTGTGGTCTCTAAAAACATCGAGAGCGACAGTCGAAGAGCGTGTGGTCTCTTAAAACATCGAGAGCGACTGTCGAAGAGTGTGTGGTCTATAAAAACATCGAGAGCGACTGTCGAAGAGTGTGTGGTCTCTAAAAACATCGTGAGCGACTGTCGAAGATTTTGTGGTACTATAAAAAAAACATCGAGAGCGACTGTCGAAGAGTGTGTGGTACTATAAAAACATCGAGAGCGACTGTCGAAAAGTGTGCGGTACTATAAAAACATTTACAGCGACTGTCGAAGAGTGTGTGGTACTATAAAAACATCGACAGCGACTGTCGAAGAGGGTGTGGTACTATAAAAACATCGTGAGCGACTGTCGAAGAGTGTGTGGTTTCTAAAAACATCGAGAGCGACTGTCGAAGAGTGTGTGGTACTATAAAAACATCGACAGCGACTGTCGAAGAGTGTGTGGTACCATAAAAACATCGACAGCGACTCTCGAAGAGTGTGTGGTACTATAAAAACGCACATCCGAGCTCGTAAAAACCCACACATACGATTTGCATGCTTCTATAACAATCAAGTGTCATGGCTTAAAACTATATTTAGACTCGATGATTGTATACTTTTACGCGTTTATTTGAAAATAATGAACCTGTAAGGGTTTTACCACCACCACCACCACCACCACCACCACCACCACCACCACTACCACCACCACCACCACCACCACCACCACCACCACAACCACCACAACCACCACCACCAATAGCATCGTTATTGCGTTTTCAATGATCTGTTTATGAATTCAACGGAACAACTCTGGCACTTGGTTTGTGTCAACACATCAATAGCTTATTAATAGCCGTGGATTATATTAGGAGTAAGTGAGGTTAGGGTCAAAGTCATGTTTATTGAATTACAAGTAAATACGCATTGATTCAATAACAAATTTAGCTATTGTAATTAAACTTAATAAAGAATTACATACGATTAACGATTTCGCTTGGTAAATTTGGCATGTTTGAGGTCATGATCAATTTCACTGTTACTAAACGTGTACAGTGACTTCGACTTAATAATGCGAGAAGAAATTGAGCTTTTATCAGGAAATTCTAATATGCAATGTTCCACCAAAACGCGTATTGGATTGAAAATTGGGTGAAGGTCACTAATGCTTCTAGTAGATAAATGTATTTCTCTGAATTAGCTTATAGGAAATCATGCAATACTAATGAAATATCGTACACAAATACTTTATATTCATACCTAACGGGATTGCATGTATAGTTGGTGGGATAAAATTCATGGTTAGTAAATAACGAACACATTTTCATTTCTAAATAACTTGAACAAATTGAGCAGTTTTGAATTCATGAATTTATATCTTTTTTTTTAATACATAAGGTGGTCGTGACCACCTTTAATGTCACTGTTACAAAATGTATGAAAAAAAAGGTTACCACTACAATTCTCAGGTTCAGGGGTTCAACAAATCTTGTTACTTTATATGCAATTATCAATTTAAAAAAACTCAAAATCAACGAATATTTCGTACAATTTTGCGAAAAATAAAGTTAACACATAAAAAATGAATGTTCCTTTTTGGCTAATGAGAATAGATCAAACTGTTTGAAAAAAGGACCAACAAGTAAGACAGAAACTAAATAAGACGCATAAGCTTTTGTTTTATAACATAGGATATTGCATAGCTTTTCTGTTCGCAATGGCATTTATGTATTATGTGTTTGTATTGTTTAAACTTCAGTTTTTGAGTGTTGTAAAAGTAGTTACCAGTTTGAAAGTGCACCGGGATTTATTGTCGTCTCGGTCAAGAACTTCTTTAAGTGCAAGATTTTAATTTGACAGAAATATACCTGTGCGAAATGAAAAATAATACTTTCCTTGATTTGCTGAAAGACTGGAAGAGGAATGGAGCCATCCAGTATTCGCTGCTTTTGAAGTTGTCAGTCATTATCCGATTTCATCTTTCATAGGGTGATACAAATTTAGTTCAAGAATTTTGATATATAGAACTTTTTAAAAATTGGTTAATATTTTAATATTTACACGTTATGATCTCTAAAATTGAAGACTGTATAAATCAATATGGAACTAAATTGTCTATTTTCGGAAAATTGGGTCAGTCGATGTGTAGTGCCATATATATCACCATGCCAATTGTATTCAAATCCTCTTAAATTACAGCAGCGGTTCTGCCCATAGGTTCTTTTGTCCATGGGATAGTTCAGATGAAGAAATAATCACACATACTTTTTCGCGCCAAGGCTCTGTAAAACGTGTTAAGTCTACTAGTTAATTAAGTATATACATGAATGGAACACAAAATTTGTCAATTTACATTTTGTGTCATTTAAGAAAATGCCATTTTAAAAACAGTATGCTGATCCAATACATTCGAATGCATTATTGATTAATGCGAGTATAAAGAATTTTAATATCAACAGTTCTTTTTCTCAATTTAAACCTGGATATCAAAATTAACGATCAATGTGAAATATAGTGTACATTTACTATATTGTAAAAGTACGACTAATAAAATGTTGTCCAAAGCTACGAAATTAAAGTGACCTAGTGTGCGTCGATACCCCTCACTCGTTTTTGCTGTGGAACCTTAATTTGTGGTGTTTTTGTCGTTTCAACAAATCTGGACGGACAAGCAGGGTATTCCAATAGTTTTTTTTGTTTGTACATGGAATTATTTCGATAGAACAACGAAACTTATTCGCAAAGGTATTACAGTTTTACTTAGAAAGTTTATTCTTATTTTAAAGGGTCTGTCATTTAATGTACACACCCTCAAGATTACTTGGAGTATTTATTTGAATTATGTTCTCCTCTAGGTCTTCATTCTTTGTATAATGTTTTCACGCAATAATTTGTTCGTTACAACGAATCGAACTTATATTTAAATCAAATCTTTACAAGACGTATATAGTTGTACACGACTACACAATCTCTTGGCATTGTCAATACTGGGCAATATCTTAATATGAACCTTTGAATTATTGCGTTATGGCCTTAAAATACACGCATTACACTCTTCTGGTCTCAGAGTCACATTTTTATGCATGTATTCACTTTTTTTTCGATGTGCTCGTAACTTGACCTGCCATTTATATCGTAGTTATCACATTGTTGTTGTTTGATTACACTTTATATATTATTGCATAAACGTTGGTCTTTGCATAGGCAAATAGCAAGACTATGCTTAACCTGGGTTTAATCACATTCACATTAGGTAAAGCATGGAAAACAGCACATTTATCAAACGAAAATGACTCATTAATATTAAGTGCCTGTATTATTAAGAAAATGGTACTTTGTTTTTAAGTTAACTGCACTTCCTTAAAATTTATCACCCGTTTTCGAGCATTTTTAAATGGTAACCTAGTTCTCAAGTAACCTGTGACTTGTGCGTGAAAAAAAACAGCGATAAAAATAAACTACGTTTATATTATATTAAAACACAAATAATAAATAGAGACGCGAGGCTTCAGTTTGTGCATAAGGTCCGACGAAAACTCTGAACATACAGGAAAAAAAACATAAAATTCCTGACACGTTGCCGTGTAGGTGACGCATGTTTCTGCGGTGATGGTTATTGCAAATCGGTTGTCATAGTTGCAATAAATGTTCGATATCATTAACAGATCCACCGCGTGCACATGTTTTTGAGAATACCTGTAACTAACCAACTGTTATGCATGCGGTTGGCAATTACATGTAATTCCGATGGCCTTCAAAAAGGATTGTATGTGACACAACACGTTTTATTTTACCATGCGCTCACACGTATATTAAATTTGTGCAAAGAAATCATGAAACAACTCTGTATTAGATATTTATACAATTTCTAAACCTTTTTAAATTTGAAGAATATTTAGACTTACTCTAGAGTCTTTTCACACCCGTTGACAAGCCAAACTGGCAGAAACGCTCAGAGTAATATTCCACGAAATTAACTTTATGGTATATGTCGTAATTACTTTGATTTATAAGATGAATACAATTTTTATGTTTATGCCGATTTACGCTGAGTTAAGAAAAAAATATGTGGCTGGGAAAGGGATTTTGACCCATCTGGTCAAAAATGACCTTTCCAGTTAAGCATATATTATGAAAGTGCTACATCTTAAAAATCACAATCCGACATTTGATCATCAATTTCCTAAAAATGACGAAGTTATGCCATTTTTGTGTAAAATAATTTCTGGACAGATATGGAACATGGTAAACATATTCATAATATTAACAATGTATGCACGTTTTCTGGAAATAGGCGTGTATTCAGAAATTGAACATTTTGTATAGCTTCTAATTTGACACAAGAAAGAATACTTGCTCATGATACAATTTGTGTTGTGCATCTATACTGCCATATATATAATTTTTATATTTTAGCAATTTTATTTTGTTGTTTGTTTAACGATTGATCAAATTAATGAGACAACATTTATTAAGTTAACAGTTGCTATGGAAACAGTGAATTGAAATTGCGTATACATGATATTTGTTATCAAAAATGTATTTATAGTCAATATATTTTCAAACTTATCATGAGTGCTGATAGAAAACAAAATTCACTCATTGCATACAAAGGGGTTCAAAAACATGCTTTTCAACTTAAACAAAATAAAAGCAATAAGCACTACATATTTTATGCCCACGTAACCTTATATTGAACACAACAAAATGTGTGTTTACTGGTAAAAAAATTATAATATGTTTTGAAGTTGAGATTGGTTTAAAGTGAGGATAAGTGGGTTTGATTTGATATTGAGGTGGGTTTGTAGTGAAGCTGAGATGGGTTTGTAGTGAGGTCGAAGTGGGTTTGTAGTGAGGTTGATGTGGGTTTGTAGTGAAGTTGATGAGGGATTGCAGTGAAGTCAAGCTGGGTTTGTATTCAGGTTGATGTGCATTTGTAGTAATGTTGAGGTGGGTTTGTATTGAAGTTGAGGTGGGTTTAAAGTGAAGTTGAGGTGGGTTTGTTGTGAGGATGAGGTGGGTTTGTAGTGAAGTTGAGATGGGATTGTAGTGAAGTTGAGGTGGGTTTGTATTAAGGTTTAGGTGGGTTTTGTAGTGAAGTTTAGGTGGGTTGGTAGTGAAGTTGAGATGTGTTTGTAGTGAAGTTGAGGTGGGTTGGTAGTGAAATTGAGGTGGATTTGTAATGAAGTTTAGGTTAGTTTGAAGTTAAGTTGAGGTGGGTTTGTAGTGAAGTTGAGGTGGTTTTGTAGTGAAGTTGAGGTGGGTTTGTAGTGAAGTTGAGGTGGGTTGGTAGTGAAGTTGAGATGGTTTGTAGTGAAGTTGAGGTGGGTATGTAGTGAAGTTGAGATGGGTTTGTAGTGAAGTTCAGGTGGGTTGGTAGTGAAGTTCAGGTGGGATTTGTCGTGAATTAAAGGTGGGTTGGTAGCTGAAGTTGAGATTGGTTTGTAGTGAAGTTGAGGTAGGTTGGTAGTGAAGTTGATATGGGTTTGTAGTGAAGTTGAGGTGGGTTTGTAGTGAAGTTGAGGTGGATTTGTATTGAGTTTGAGGTGGGTTTGTATTGAAGTTGATGTGGGTTTATAGTGAAGTTGATGTGGGATTGTGTAGTGAGGTTGATGTGGGATTGTAGTGAAGCTGATGTGGGTTTGTAGTTAAATTGAGTTTGGTTTGTAGTGAAGTTGATGTGGGTTTGTAGTTAAGTTGAGTTGGGTTTGTAGCTGAGGTAAATGTGGGTGTGTAATGAAGTTGAGGTGGGTTTGTAGTGAAGTTGAGATGGGTTTGTAGTGAGGTTGAGGTGGATTTGTAGTAAGGTTGGTGTGGGTTTATAATGAAGTTGAGGTGGGTTTGCAGTGAAGTTGAGGTGGGTTTGTAATGACATTGAGGTGCGTTTGTAGTGAAGTTGAGGTGGGGTTTGTAGTGAAGTTGAGGTGGGTTTGTAGTGAAGTTGATGTGGGTTTGTAGTTAAGTTGAGTTGGGTTTGTAGTGAGGTTAATGTGGGTTTGTAGTATAGTTGGGGTGGGTTTGTAGTGAGGTTGAGGTGGGTTTGTAGTGAGGTTGAGGTGGGTTTGTAGTAAGGTTGATGTGGGTTTGTAGTGAAGTTGAGGTGGGTTTGTAGTCAGGTTGATGTGGGTTTGTAGTAAGGTTGATGTGGGTTTGTAATGACATTGAGGTGGGTTGGTAGTGAAGTTGAGGTGGGTTGGTAGTGAAGTGGAGGTGGGATTTGTCGTTAAATTGAGGTGGGTTGGTAGTGAAGTTGAGATTGGTTTGTAGTGAAGTTGAGGTGGGTTGGTAATGAAGTTGATATGGGTTTGTAGTGAAGTTGAGGTGGATTTGTAGTGAGGTTGAAATGGCTTGGTAGTGAAGTTGAGGTGGATTTGTATTGAGTTTTAGGTGGGTTTGTATTGAAGTAAATGTGGGTTTGTAGTGAAGTTGAGGTGGATTTGTATTGAGTTTGAGGTGGGTTTGTATTGAAGTTGATGTGGGTTTGTAGTAAGGTTGATGTGGGTTTGTAGTTAAGTTGAGTTGGGTTTGTAGTGAGGATTAATGTGGGTTTGTAGTTAAGTTGAGGTGGGTTTGTAGTGAGGTTGAGGTGGGTTTGTAGTAAGGTTGAGATGGATTTGTAGTAAGGTTGATGTGGGTTTGTGGTGAAGTTGAGGTGGGTTTGTAGTAAGGTTGATGTGGGTTTGTAGTAAGGTTGATGTTGGTTTGTAGTGACATTGAGGTGGGTTTGTAGTAAGGTTGATGTGGGTTTGTAATGAAGTTGATGTGGGTTTGTAGTGAAGTTGAGGTGGGTTTGTAGTGACATTGAGGTGGGTTTGTAGTGAGGTTAATGTAGGTTTGTACTGAAGTTGAGGTGGGTTTGTAAAGAGGTTGAGGTGGGTTTGTAGTAAGGTTGATGTGTGGTTTATAATGAAGTTTAGGTGGGTTTGCAGTGAAGTTGATGTGGGTTTGTGGTGACATTGAGGTGCGTTTGTAGTGAGGTAAATGTGGGTTTGTAGTGAAGTTGAGGTGGGTTTGTAGTGAAGTTGAGGTGGGTTTGTAGTGAAGTTGATGTGGGTTTGTAGTGAAGTTGAGGTGGGTTTGTAGTGAAGTTGAGGTGGGTTTGTAGTGAAGTTTAGGTGGGTTTGTAGGGACATTAAGGGGGGTTTGTAGTGAAGTTGAGGTGGGTTTGTAATGAAGTTGAGGTGGGTTTGTACTGAAGTTGAAGCTGGATTTTTAGTGAGGTTGAGGTTGGTTTGTAGTAAGGTTGATGTGGGTTTATAATGAAGTTGAGGTGGGTTTGCAGTGAAGTTGATGTGGGTTTGTAGTGACATTGAGGTGGGTCTGTAGTGAAGTTGAGGTGGGTTTGTAATGAAGTTGATGTGGGTTTGTAGTGAAGTTGAGGTGGGTTTGCAGTGAAGTTGAGGTGGGTTTGTAGTGAGGTTGAGGTGGGTTTGTAGTAAAGTTGAGGTGGGTTTGTAATGAGGTTAATGTGGGTTTGTAGTAAAGTTGTGGTGGGTTTGTAGTGATGTTGAGGTGGGTTTGTTGTGAAGTTTAGGTGGGTTTGTAGGGACATTGAGGTGGGTTTTTGTGACATTGAGATGGGTTTTGTAGTGAAGTTGAGGTGGGTCTGTAGTGAAGTTGAGGTGGGTTTGTAGTGACCTCGAGGTGGGTTTGTAGTGACATTGAGATGGGTTTTAAAGTGAAGTTGAGGTGGGTCTGTAGTGAAGTTGAGGTGAGTTTGTAGTGAAGTAGATGTGGGTTTTAAGTGAAGTTGATGTGGGTTTGTAGTGAAATTGATGTGGGTTTGTAGTGAAGTTGAGGTGGGTTTGTAGTGAAGTTGAGGTGGGTTTTAAGAGAAGTTGAGGTGGGTTTCTATTGAGGTTGATGTGTGTTTGTAGGGAAATTGAGGAGGGTTTGTAGTGACAATGAGATGGGTTTGTAGTGAGGTTGAGGTGGGTTTGTAGTGACGTTGAGGATAGTTTGTAGTGAAGTTGAGGTGGGTTTGTAGTGAAGTTGAGGTGGGTTTGTAGTGAAGTTGAGGTGGGTTTGTAGTGACCTCGAGGTGGGTTTGTAGTGACATTGAGATGGGTTTTGCAGTGAAGTTGAGGTGGGTCTGTAGTGAAGTTGAGGTGGGTTTGAAGTGAAGTAGATGTGGGTTTGAAGTGAAGTTGATGTGGGTTTGTAGTGAAGTTGATGTGGGTAAGTAGTAAAAAAGGTGGGTTTCTATTGAGGTTGAGGTGGGTTTTGTAGTGAAGTTGATGTGGGTTTGTAGTTAAGTTGATGTGGGTTTGTTGTGAAGTTGATGTGGGTTTGTAGTGAAGTTGAGGTGGGTTTGTAGTGAAGTTGAGGTGGGTTTAATTGAGGTTGATGTGTGTTTGTAGTGAAATTGCGGAGGGTTTGTAGTGACATTGAGATGGGTTTGTAGTTAGTTTGAGGTGGGTTTGTAGTGACGTTAAGGATAGTTTGTAATAAAGTTGAGGTGGGTTTGTAGTGAAGTTGAGGTGGGTTTGTAGTGAAGTTGATGTGGGTTTGTAGTGAAGTTGAGATGGGTTTGTAGTGAATTTGAGGTGGGTTTGTAGTTAAGTTCAGGTGGGTTTGTAGTGACATTTAGGTGGGTTTGTAGTGACGTTGAGGTGGGTCTGTAGTGAAGTTGAGGTGGGTTTGTAGTGAAGTTGAGGTGGGTCTGTAGTGAAGTTGAGGTTGGTTTGTAGTGAAGTTGAGGTGGGTTTGTAGTGAAGTTAAGGTGGGTATGTAGTGAAGTTGAGGTGAGTTTGTAGTGAAGATGAGGTGGATTTGTAATGAAGTTGAGGTGAGTTTGTAGTGAAGTTGAGGAGGTTTTGTAGTGAAGTTGAGGTGAGTTTGTAGTTAAGTTGAGGTGGGTTTGTAGTTAAGTTGAAGTGGGTTTGAAGTGAGGTTGAGGTGTGTTTGTAGTTAGGTTGAGGTGATTTTGACGTCTACTTTTCTGTTTTTCATTCGTGCGTCTGGTCCATTCCTATATTCGGTGGGTGGTCATGATTTGAAAGTATTATTGTAACACTTTCGAATTTAAATTGCTATGAAATGAGGTAAATTTGTTCTAAGAAAGGAATCAACTGGAAAGCTGGCGTTTCCGTTAACAGATCGCCCATGATATATATTTGTTGTTTTATTTGTGTGTTTTACATTATTGATATTGTCCTTTATCGTTTACACTTGTAGACTAGTACGGGTTATAACATTTCGAACAAGTTTTAATCAAAACTAGTTCTATTGTCGGATGTCATCTCTTTAGTGTAATACCACATGTTTTATGCTTATTTATTGTGTCCCTTTTAGTTTTGCGATGTGCTGTGTTTTATCATACCGATGCATTGATATCTGCCTGATATAAAGTTGCATGATATATTTAAGAAATAATCGACGGATAACCGTTGGTTATTGCGGTAATAACCAACGGTATGGAGTTCCGATGCGTAGGAATTAAGCAACGAGGGCGTAGCCCGAGTGGTTTGATAACAAGCATCGGAACGACATACCGTTGGTTATTACCGCAATTAACCAACGGCTACCCGTCGATTATTTCGATTCTAACACGATTTCATTAATAAGTTAGCCGCGATTTAAAGTTTATAAATGAAAATTAAATTAACCGAATGTCCTCCACTTTTCCGTGAAAACGTGACGTCACCACAACAATTAAAATCAAATGACGTCACTTTAAACAACCGTTGGTATATCGGGGTAATATCCAACAGTAGTGTTCCTTCTTTGTAGATAGAAAACAAGTCACGTGCATTGGTAGAATTTTATATCAATTTAACAGGAAGTTCTTATATCAGTTGATGATGGAAGGTTGGTCATATTACTCGGAATCAACTATAAAGTAATTATTTTAAGTAAAATCGAATCAGATTCAACAAAACAAACAATGTGATACCAAGATGTGATATATTTTAAACACAAAATGTTTAAACAAACAGCAAAAAAACATGTTTTTCCAAATATTAAGCGCAAGTGCCCATGACGTCATTATTTGCACGTCAAACGTCATAAATCATATTCTTTCGCGCTTAAATGAAGCTTTTAAGCGATTTTTATATTATTATTTCTTTAAAATCGGGGACGTACAGGTATGATAAACAGAATAATAGATTACTTCCTGATCTTTTTGTAATATATCAGGCTCGGCACGAATAAAATAACGGCTCGGCAAGCCTCATCGTTATATTATTCTAAGCCTTGCCTGAAATATAACAAAAGGATCAGGCAGTAACCTGTTATTCTCTATATATTAGTATTGACTGACTTAAAAACATCATATTTTGTTTTTATAATAACTCTCACCTGTGTTCGCAAATCGGTTTTCACGTAGTTTATACATTTGTACTAGATTCTAATACGATTCGCGTTGTTTAGGCATAAACACGTTATATTTTCATAAAGTTATTTATCACATGCCATACCCTGTTTCCCATGTAATATAACCATTATATATATATTTATCTAAAACATTTGTGATATACTTGTTAAGCGTTTTCATTGGCTTAGTTTTCGTTTATTGACCAATCGCATTTTGTTATTTTGCTGAAATGAAGTTGCAAATTCAAATGACGTCACGAAATGTAAACAACATTCGGATTTATCATTATGTTTTCGTTCATATTTATTTAATTTGCTCATTTAAAAGCATGTGATAAACGGGTCATTTTCAAAAAAAGTATGATTTTCAGGTCATGAAAAATGACTAAAGTTGTGTGCTTGAATTTGTATTTTAATGAATGAATCTTAATTTCAAACAATTCAAAATCATAAAACTGTTAAACATTATACCCAAATAGTTTGATTCTGGTAATCAAATAGTAAAACATGTAGCTTGCAACAATAAATTGTCACTCCTGTTACCAATTGTTTTTGAAGCAGTCTTTCTGAAATACCCGAGTATTACTCTTGTAACATGTACTTAATTGAATTAAAGGTTCTGAAATACATTTCAGAATATCATTGTTTCAAATTTTTCTAAATTTCTTCAAAATGTTACACTTAAATAGATACTTTTTACAAAAGTTAATGATTTGACAATAAAATGTTTGATATTAACGTTTGTACATTATCTGGATGTATGTTTCCAAACTTAAAATAGACAATGACATAATATCCTATAAAACTCAACTGCTTGTAACATTCAAATACATAGCTTTGACCTTCTTTTTCGTAAATGTTGTCCGAGTAACAGGAGGG
Source organism: Dreissena polymorpha (assembly GCF_020536995.1). Classification (NCBI taxonomy): domain Eukaryota; kingdom Metazoa; phylum Mollusca; class Bivalvia; order Myida; family Dreissenidae; genus Dreissena; species Dreissena polymorpha. The sequence continues at coordinate 95,225,723 of NC_068362.1, forward strand.
AAAATTGGTAACAGGAGTGACCGATTTGGTAACAGGAGTGAACGATTTGAACAGGTTTGAACGATGTGAAGCTTTACATTTTGTAACAATCAACACATATACAGATACATCAATTATACAGTTTACCTTTAATTAACTATAGTGTGTTTTTTATTCAAAATATTAATTTATGCATGTTTCAACTGAAACAAATGTATAAACTAATGCAATCAATCACCTTTTAATTATTAAAGAATCTACTTTCATAATATTACAGTCTACACTGTGAGATAAAATCATTATATGAACTGTTTACATCAACCAAAAGTGTGTTTTGGAGAATGATTTCTGTAATTTTTCTTGATTAGCATGAGCTAAAATAAGCCTCTTCTAATTGTCCCAAAATAGCTACACACAGCAAGAAATATATGTTATGTAGATTGTTTCATTGGTTTGTCCCAGTAAGAATGAATTACTAAAAATTGTTTTACTAAAAAATGTTTCATGCAGATCTATAGAAATTTAGATACAGAATTTAATATTCAGTGTAATGAAATTCGATTTATGTGAAATTTAACAATGTGCCAGTCGAATTCTTGTTCTATAATTCAGCTTTTTAATAAAAGGCAGATAAAAAAGATCTAATTCAAAGTTTTTCTCAAGTTTTAGACTACGAAAAAAAAAACTGGCGATAACTGTCTGATTTCTGAATATAAGTGTGAATATCCATTTTCTTAGTTATACTATATTACCTATCTAATGAACCAGGTTTACATTCAAAATTTGATATAAAGTTGTTTCTACATTTTTGTAAAAAACTGCTAAAATATAATATTGCGAATGTATATGTATGCAAGTTTCATATAATAAAACATTAATGGACTCTTAAACCATTGCATATTTTGATGTGATATTGACAAGAATAAATCAATACTGTACCGACTTAGGCTATCCACTCGATCAATATTTCCTCATTCTGGCGAATATCACATTATTTTCAATAGTTCAAGAGTCAATAATTGTATAATATACATTGCAATATATAGCGTCTTAAAATAGATTCTTTGCATCAGCTTCATTTGACATTCATAAAATATAAATTAACAGAAATAAATTCATCATTTGCAGCTGTATTTTTTAAAAAGAGCTTTTACTTCTGTTCATAATTGCTGGTAACAGGAGTGATTATTTGAATAAAAGTTACAGTGGTACTTACCGTTTATGCAGCTTCTTTTGCAGAAGTTAGTGAACAACCTTCATTTAACCGCCATGTTTTCAAAACAGGATGTTGACACAATCCCAGAATGCATTGCAATAGTCAGACAAGTCCATTTATATTGGGGTAATTCTAGTAAATGATATATGGTAACAGGAGTGACTCAGGAAGTAGGGACACACATAAAACCTAAAATATTTATGACTTATATGTATAAGTCTTGTTACACATGTACACAAATAGAAACGTTTGCAGATAATTATAGTATGGGAATAACCTACAAATAAGTATATATATTGCAATAAAGGGTCACATTAGAAAGAAATATATAAATCTTTTCGCGGACAATGAAATTTGGCTACCCCGCAAAATTAAAAATCAATTTTATATGTTATAGAACCACGTTGAAATAAAGTTTCTTTTTAAAAGTACTGAAAATACATGGTTTATCTCTGTGTAAAACAACACTTTTGATTTCCATGATTTTATCACACATATTTATTCTTAAAAATGCAGGACAAGAAAACATACATTTTTTGAAAATGACCCAAACAAGAGATGTGTTTGTCAGAAACACAATGCCCCCTAATGCGCCGCTTTTTTTAACCTTTGACCTTAAAGGAAGACATTGACCTTTCACCACTCAAAATGTGCAGCTCCACGAGATACACATGCATGCTAAATGAGAAGATGCTTTGTTCAATATTAAAAAAGTTATGAAATGAAAAAAAAATATTTAGATTTTTGACCTTGAAGGTTGACCTTGACCTTGACCTTTCACGGCTAAAAATGTGCAGCTCCACGAGAAGTAAGTGATTGGAGAAATGAAATAATCTTTTTGACCTTTGACCTTGAAGGATGATCTTGACCTTAACCTTTCGCCACTCAAAATGTGTAGCTCCACGAGATACACATGCATGCCAAATATGAAGTTGCTGTGTTTAATATTAAAATAGTTATTAACGAAGGTTAATGTTTTAGGAAAATAAAATTCAATGATATTTGAAATTTGACCTTGAAGGATGACCTTGACCTTGACTTTTCACCACTCAAAAGTGCAGCTCCATGAGATACACATGCATGATAAATATCAAGTTGGTATGTTCAATATAATAAAGTTATCAAACTTTAATAAAGGTTAAAGTTTTGTACAGAATGACAAACAAACAGGACAAAAACAATATACCCCCGATCTGTCGATCCGGGGGCATAAAAAGATCTGACACTCGTTGTCATATCATACCATATTTTATTAAACTCGTCCAGGAAATTCGTGAGTAAGCTCGCCAAAGGCTCGCTTACTGACAAAATTCCTGAACTCGTTTAATAAAATATGGTATGATACGAAAACTCGTGCCAGATCCTATATATATGAAAACGAAGCCTGTTTAATATATACTTTATGATATATTGAGGTATATGAATTGTGGACAAACAATTGCAATAATGAGAACTACAAAACCAGATTTTTACATTTTGATTCTAAAGGCATTATCAAGCAAATATTTGTGAATTGCAGTGTTTTCACGTCATATAGATAGATTAATGACAGAATTATCTGAAAATGAAGAAAAGAAAACAGCTTCTTATTATTCGTTTAAGCACGGCGTTACGAATATATGTTTCAATGGTACTATTACCACTCCAGATAGGGGAATCAAGTGAGCTGTTTTTAAATAAGTCAAATGATAGCTGTAAGATTCTTAACAAAATAAATACTAATAATCAACCGTTTAGGCAACTGATTGAAAAAGAAGACACTAGATTTATACAAGAATGGAAATTGAATTCAAAAGTATTCTATTATAGGGTCAGGGTATGTTGAGAAAGATCAGGCTGGAGGAGCAAACCATGTTTACGCCTAAGTAAAATAATAGAAGCGATTCCATAACATTTAAATCGGTTCACGTGCGCTGCCTTTATCGCTCGATGCAATTGCTTGGTAGTCGAGGAATATTCACATTACCGAACGGCATTAACACTATTCCAGAAAAGTGTGATTATCAACAATATGTCGCAACAATCTTAATATAATTGATCCCCCCCCCCCTTGTTGTTAATGACGCTTTATCCGTGATTTGATTCATGCAATCGTCAGATTGAATTTGAGAATAATATCTCGATGACTACGTGCAAAATGTTCTAACCGCACATTTTGCTTGCTATTGTTGCGTTTAAACACGTTGTACGTGTATTAAACCTCTCACTTATATAACGCGTGTGGTTATTGGAATAAGTTCAATATTGCTATGTTAGCAAACAGAGTTCATTAGTATCAGAGTGCTGTTAGCGAGCTGTAATTCGGTGCAATTACTTGGGTTAAACAATGTGTATACATTATGTCATAATTACACCAACTCGTAGATAAAAAGATAAACAATTGAGAGGGATATGATCCAACGCAATGTAAGTCACTTTCGCATCGCCGATATAATTTGAAATATATCATCAATTCAATTTATATGAAATCAAGATTAAGAATATTAAAACGACGGTGGTCAAGTATAGTTCAACCATTGAATAGCAAACAATATGCAGGACCTCACCAAATATTGGTGAATGTTATCGTTGCTTTTGAGTCATAACTGTACGTTAAAATTTATTAATGTCAAATAAGAACCTCTTCAAACTGCCAATCATTAAGTTTTTATGAACAACGAAAATGTAATAATTTGCATCTAGGCACATTTAAACGATTTTTGTTACACATATTCGTCTAAAAATTGAGATGATGTATCCTATTTCGCGCAGCAAAATTGTCTCATGAACTAGAATAAACAAATCACAATCATATAATTGAAACGGTCCCGTTGACGATTAGTTTTTCCACATGAATAACCGTTTAGTGAAATTCAATAACTGGCGACGAAGACAAAATAAATATCTGTCTCGATGTGCTCAAGGTACTACTTCCAACGCCTGGATTTTCGCATTTGTTTTTGTAAAGTAATATTGCGAAGGGTATTTTGTATTATGGTCATTTATGAGCATATTTGTATGTATTTCAATTTGATAACTTAAAGTGCTTTTAATTTGGAATGTCGTAACTCAAAACAATTCTAAATAAATTCTAGAAGCATAATAAATTACAGAAATGTCTTTTGCACAATCAACAAAATCACTCTAAAACACGTGGTTCCCGCAACAGTAAACATGAACTAATTTTTTAATAAGAAGCATCTTATTTGAAGAATGACATTTGTGATAAAAGTTCCCGTTGTGGTATATTATGTTAGATCTCGTTCATATCGCACTGCTGGTACGAGGTTTTTATTGTATTTTGTATTGTACTTTTGTACTTGTCAGACTTGCTAAAATGTGTAAACGTCTCTGACAGTTTAGTTATGCGCTAACGACTTGTTTTGCGAGTCTAAGGTTTCATCTGTATGATTCTCTACCATGGCTGAAAAACAGCGCAATCGGCCTTTTAGAGCCGTATCGCTGCGACCACAGCATTATCGTCTCTTAGCAACAACCAGTCGACATCATATAAGGCTGATGTTGTTTTATAAGAAGCATTTTACAAAGTAATGTAGATCTGGAATAGAGTACAGCTTGGATTCAAATCTATCGATTAAGTTTTGAAAATGTAAACATAATAGTTGCTGGGAATGATATGTGCAGTGGCAAACTCGGAATATTAGCATAGAAATCGAAAAAGACTTGTGTTTCAATTTTGCAAATAAGATTTTATGTTTAAAGTTTAAGGACAACTCAGTATATCCACGGGAATATAACTAGGATTGACAATTAGTTTGTAGTGTGAGTATTGTGTGTTCCATTGTATATTTTTTTTATGAAGCAAGAACTTGCGGATGGCGGAGAATATTTTTAGTTCTAAAAAAACATATATGTAACGTTTAGCTAGAATATATTAAAAAAGTAATCAGATTAATAGCTTATTCAAACCTATATAGTGTTTATGTATGAGAACAGAATGTAATTGCTATGAATAGTAAACACATGTGCTAAAATGTTTTTAATTCGAATGTATGTCAATAATGCTAAAGGGGTATATTGATGTCATAATTGGTATTCCTTTTAAAACAAAATGCTCCTTTAAAAAAAGGTAATTAATAAATGATTAATGTGAACAAATAAGTATTGTTTTAATAGACGAAGTATATAATAGAATTTGTTTTATTTATAGTTGTTATCGGATGCTTTACAATATTGACCATGCCAACACCTATTTTTCGATTCATGTTTCAAGTGAGATAAAAACTCAAGCCTCAGCGATTACTTCAACACATTTTGTCATGGTACGCATACATGTGTAATAGTGAATACATTTGTTAATACATGTCTATAATTGGAGAAAATGCCGTAAAATGTCCATTAAATATATACTTAGATATGTATAGTTATTTACTTTGATTAGTATATATCATCAAGTATTGTAAATATTACAGAATAAATCTGAAAGAAAATGGCGGCACCGGAGCCTCAACAAGGCTACATCACACAAATATTCGTGTATATGGAGCAAGAAAATAACACGTCGTTTGACTTCACCCGTCCGTACATCCGACATTCCATGCGCTATGTGTACCCTTTGTTCATGTTCCTGTACGGTATAGTGGGACTGGTCGGTTTTGTCGGCAATGTGGCGATGCTAATTGTGATGGGCAAGAGAAGTTTGTATCATGACGAAACGTATTTCTTCATCGGGAACCTCGCGTTTTCTGATCTAATAAAATGCCTTTTTGTGTTGCCGATATCTTTGGCTAATATGCTCGTCCAAAATTGGATTTTTGGCAGCTTCCTGTGTTTCTTCCTCCCGATGATCCAATTTTTTCCTATTCACGCATCCATGCTGACGTTCCTAATGATCGCAATAGATAGATACAGGCTGATTGTTAATCCGTTTAAGCCTCGCGTACCAGCCGGTCTGTGCATCATAGCCACGTGGGTTGGCGCAATTTGTGTGGTGCTTCCGCACGCAGTGTACATCAAATACATCGACCTTGGTGCTCTGTTGGGGAAGAAGTTCAGCGGCGTAGGAATTTGTTACGTGAACATGGAGAAGCATATAGAGGAATACTTCAGAGCGATGTTTGTCACCCTGTATGCCTTGCCTCTAGCAATCATTGGTTTCCTGTTTGTTAAGATTTCTGCCGAGATTAAAAGCAAGGAGACTGCCCCGGTAATCGTTCATTATAGAATCGGCAACAATGCCCAGACGCCTCGAACCTCGGAACAGACAGAAGATATTGGGTCAAAGGTAACCTGGGCGACCAATTCTGGCAGACGACTCGCAAACCCCGAGTCTGCTTCCCCTAGACACAAAGAATACACTGAGCGCCCGACGCAAGACAGTGATGATGATATTGACCTGGCCAAAGAAAAAACTGCACAGAATTATTTGATTTCGATGGTTACCTTTTTTGCAATATGCTGGTGTCCTATGTACATTCTCATCCTCGTTCATTACTTTGTCCACGAAAATGCGGACAACACTGGTCATATTGACGTCACATTTATGACGTTTGCCTGGTTTGGGTACCTCTCAACGTGTGTTAACCCGATCCTCTTCGCCTCCTGGCGAATGCCTTCTGAGACCAAAGATCGATTGAAGGGATATTTTCGCTTCAGCAATAGGAGACGCAGCTCGTCGCAGGTGAGTCGCTTTGCAAAACTAAATAATAATATTATCGCATATCACTTTTCAACTACATATACTAGTATACAATAATCGTAAAATGAAAAATTTCATCATGTACGTAGTTTTCACTGCATTACTTTTGCTTATTCTAGCTGACATCCGCAACATCTTATTTCCATGATATATATCCATCAAAGCAAATACAATGTATATCAGTCAAAATAATACGCCTACACACATAAATGTGTGACTTTGTTTCTGAAGGACTTCTTTTAATCAATCGTGCGTCTATAGATTTCTCAGAAGGAAGTTATGCCTGAATCATTAACCTAGCGAGAAACTAGACAAGATTCTGTTATCGATATTTATTGAAAATCCTTCGCTTGTTTCTAAACAAACCAACATATTTTCTATGTGAGAAGCTATTGGAATATTAAGGCTTTAAGGTTTATACTTCCAGTGATCGTTGTCTGAAACTGGACAACATATTTTTGTTAAAGATTTTTTTTTCTTTATTTATCTTTTTCTTTTTACAAACTTTCAACGGTCGATTTATATTGCACTGAATTTAACAAAATGTGTCATTCTAAAAAATATTTTTAATTGCAGATTCATAGTCATTTTCACATAATTATGATGAATCTTTCTTAAATACATGAATCTTTGAAACGTCGTGTATTGATCATTTGAGCATGAAATCTAAGAGCATAATTACCTTTGTACGGGTAGGATTATTTATTTTTAGATAAGCAGGACAGAGGTTTCTGAATCGCTTATTGTATCTACAACGTCTTCCCCCAGGGTAGCGAGGATGGCCATTCAGCCTAAGGTCAAGGTCACACTGAAGAAAAATGAATTTTCGCCGAACAGAACAGGCATAATGGTGTGATGTTTAACAAACTAAACGGTCACCTAGAAAAAAAGTGTATCCCATACTGCATATTTTGTTTTATGCTGGCGTGCAGTGACATCATGTTCGTTCTTTCTTAATACATTTTGATTAGATACTTCTAAATGAATGATATGTTACATGTACATCTAAAAGTATTTGCGGTAACTCAAATTTGTTTCGAGAAATGAATTGTGATACTTATGTTTCAAACGTTGTTGACAATTAAACAGAATTTAACATGTCATAAACCAAACGAATTCAAGGATAAATGTATGTTGTATGTGGAAACTTTATGTAATATATACATACGACTGCATGTTGTATATAGAAACTTAATGTAATATATACATACGACTGTATGTTGTATATAGAAACGTAATGTAATACATACATACGACTGTATGTAACCACAGTGAATACCAATCAGATCACGTTTATCTTAACAAATGATTGTTTTTAACTTAATTTGCAATAATACAAATCTGCAACAATACAAAGTGTATTATCCAAAATGGCTAAAAATTTGTAAATCAAATAAAAAGTAATACAATAGAATATACCATACATTTTATGAAAATAAACATGATAGTTTCAATACAATGTTGCATTCAATGTTATTTAACATTTTTAGTAAATTTGTTTATGAGCCATCAGTTCGTATATGTGTATGGCACATATTATTTTCTGCATATCTAGAAAAATTACATTTATGACATGTGAGCCGGGTCAGATGCTAATGGATATTATGCCATATGCGGCCTGCGTAGCTCCAGACCAGCTTGCGCCTCCGCGGCAACAGGTTTCGAGCTCTCCTGACCATACTGTGCGATGGAGCGTATTGGTCTATATATATAAAATGACATTATTTTGAAAATAAATCGGTATTGTATGTGTGAATGAAACTCTACGTGATTATGTTAATTTACTTTTTATTTTCTGTTGTGTTTTTGTTTGCAGCATACTAATTTATTTTCTCGTTCGTAAAATGCATGTGTTAAATCGTTATATTTAAAAATTGGGTATTAATCCGGCATAGTTGTATAATACTTATTGCTTAAATGGTATTTTTTTATAGTTTTTTATTTGCTAAGAAAAATACATATGTATAATATGTATATTTAATCGCTTTAATCGTACAATAATTGTCAGGATTTTCGCATTTTATTATTTCCTTATTGGAAATAATCATTTTTGGTTTAAAAGGTTACACAAAGGTTTTTGCAATTAGCAACAGAACCAATGAACCTTAAGATAATTGCATTCTATCACTTCCGTATTGCATTCATTAAAGACGTTTGCGAGAGAATAGTAACGTGTTTATATTGTTATTATTTTATTTTAAGATAAGCTTATTTATCTTTCGCGGAATTGTATGAATCATAGTGATTTAATCCTGACAATCGACACTATAAATACATGTTTTGAGCCGCGTTATGCGAAAAAGTATTTGATTCGATATTCGGCAAGCGTAGCTCCTTATCAGCCCGCGTTGGAAATACTTTTCGTTTTGGCGTGGTCTTGTCTTGCAGGATTACCCGGAGGAAACCCCACCCGTCCGGTATGGTGACCACCAATTAAACTCATATACTTCCAGGAACGGGGATTGAACCCGTGTCGCCTAGGTGAGAAGCGCTTGCACTAGCCGATATCGCTACACGGACACTCTGTCAGGTCCACAGCTACACTGTCCTCATAAAAGTCACTCAAGAGTTCGTGGTCTCTTCAGCCAAAATAGTAGCTCCTCAAAATAGTAAGCGGATTCAAAGACTGGTCTGGAGCTTCGCTGGGCCATATGGCATAAGACATATTTTCGCTTGACGCGGTTCGTTTTTTTAATGCCGCGGCTCATCCATATGATGTTTTTAAAGAGGCTTTTTCACAGATTTTGTATGTTTTAAAGTTTGCCATAAAATGCTTTATTTTGATAAATGTAAACATTGGATCTAAAAAGCTACAGTAAAAAACATAAATATAATTAAAGAAAGAAAAAAAAGTAACTCTCAACTGGGCTCGAACCACTGACCCCTGGAGTACAGGGAGCAAAAGTCTATCGCTAATACCAATCGGCTATCCGTGCTCATACAATGATTTTTGTATTTTATACTTTATATCAGCAGTCCTCGTAGTATCACACAATATAACGACAACAACAAAACTCTCCAAATTATTCAATCGTTTCGCGTTGCAACGCTTTATAATTTTTAGGTTTTTAAATCGTCATGTTCAGTATTAGTGTTTCCTCGCAAATATCATAACTACAACCATAATTTGCGAATCTGAAACAACTCTTTTTAATATTGTCAATTTACCAAATCGTGAAAAGGCCCCTTTAACAGTTCTTACTTGCGGATGCAGCGATTTGATTTGTATAAATAAGATTTGCATGTTTAACATAATTCAACTGTGATTAACATTTCAAGATTTTCTAAACTGTATAAGTAATAAATAAATCATATTTTATTACCATGCCCGAATGTGTTACTTGGATACGGGAGTACGTGATATTGAAAAGTTCACAATTAAAACATTAAGAGCGATCATAAGCTGATAAATGGCTTTTTATCAAATAACTTTTTGAAATAAATTTTCACCTATAGCATGACATACAAACTAAAAGACCGCTTGTGGCAAAATGAAATTCTGCGGAAATAATTTAAAAACAAATCCTCTTATCCTTGTCAAAATTTGACGTGTTCAGAATGTATGTTGGTAGTGATTTTCGATACATATAGAGCTTCGTTACTTGAATTAAAACTAGAAAACGAAAGAAGTGTTGTATTTTATGCGTTTTAATATGTTAGTAGCATAACGATAAGCAAAGATATTAAAAGAAAACATTCCTATCTGCATGTTAACCTCCCGATCAGACCTTGTGAAAATCCCGATGATTGTATAACCAAAGTATACGAAACACGTTTTAATCTTGCTCAATCATAACAATTCGGTCTCATGATGAGTTTTATAAAACCTAAAGGATATTGTAATTTGAAAATCAGTTACAATAGTTGCTAATGAGCATCTCTATGGTGATGGACGTATTGTTACTATTGCTGTGAAATTTCTCTCACAGTATAATCACAATGCATTTCTTTTATAAAAAAATGAAGAAAAACAACAAATGTCACGTAATGCGTTATTATATACACATGAACTTAGTGAACAGTGCTGAATGTATTTAATTGTATGTATGTTGTGTTATTTTTTACGGAACTTTAACAACTGGCGTTACATGAAACACAAAGAGCAAAGTAAGGAACGACCTGTTGTTGTTTTTGGAATGATGTATGTAGATGAGAAGATTATAAACAGGTCGTCTCTGCGTCTTCACGGCAACTTTTGAAGTAGAACCTGCCCCTGTGACCTTTCAGGGGGATCTGCCCCTGTGACCTTTCAGTGGGATCCGGCCCCTGTGACCTTTCAGGGGGCCTGCCCCTTTGACCTTCAGGGGAGACCTGCCCGTGTGACCTTTCAGGGGAGATCTGCCCCTGTGACCTTTCAGGGGGGACCTGCACCTGTAACCTTTCAGGGGGGACCTGCCCCTTTGACCTTTCAGGTGGACTTGCCCATGTGACCTTTCAGGGGGGGACCTGCCCCTGTGACCTTTCAGGAGGGACCTGCCCCTGTGACCTTTCAGGGGGACCTGCCCCTGTAACCTTTCAGGGGGGACCTGTCCCTGTGACCTTACAGAGGGACTTTCCCCTGTGACCTTTCAGGGGGACCTGCCCCTGTGACCTTTCAGGGGGACCTGCCCCTGTAACCTATCAGGGAGGACCTGCCCCTGTGACCTTTCAGAGGGACTTGCCACTGTGACCTTTCAGGGAGACCTGCCCCTGTGACCTTTCAGGGGGGACCTGTCCATGTGACCTTTCAGGGGGACCTTCCCCTGTGAATTTCAGGGTGACCTGCCCCTGTGACCTTTCAGGGGGGACCTGCCCCTGTGACCTTTCAGGGGGACCTGCCTCTGTGACCTTTCAGGGGGGGGCCTGCCCCTGTGACCTTTCAGGGGGACCTGCTCCTCAGACCTTCCAGGGGGGACCTGCCCCTGTGACATTTCAGGGGGACCTGCCCCTGTGACCTTTAAGGGGGACCTGCCCCTGTGACCTTTAAGGGGGGACTTGCCCCTGTGACCTTTCAGGGGGACCTGCCCCTGTGACCTTTCTGGGGAAAGCATTTTAATTTTGAGATAAAGTAAGTAACATTTACCCCGGCTGCACAGGTATTGCTGTAAAAAAGAGCAAGGATACCGTAGCACGATGACCAATGAGATCTTAATGTGCCCAGGTAGCCATGTGCATCTGTGGCTCGTCAGATGAGTCATTTTGATGCCGAAATATAAGGGAGCCATGAGGGAATATTTAAATAATATAAGTCTTGAATAATGTATGTGTAGTAATTTAGAAGCCAAAAGTGTGATTGCTATGATGGTCAGCTGTGTTGGGTTATGTTGAGTACATTGCATGTGGTTGCTGTGTATTTATATGGAGCGGAGGTGGAGGGGTTAGTTAAACTGTTTGCGTAAGTCATTCGTGAAAGGTATTTCTTTCTTGTCTCAGTCTCAAGTGTGCAGACCCGCCGCCTCCCCACAAGCACACCCCCGCCGACCGAGCTAACCCCAGCCCTCGCCCTCACGATTCCGTACTAATATTTATGTTTTCATTTACGTATAATATGTTGTCATAGAAAAAAACTATGTTATATATGTCTAGATTTTATTATATAACAATATTAATATCTTATCCAGGATACTACGTTAAAATGAGCCAATATCCCCAAATCCGTAAACATTTTCCTCAAAGTAAAGAAGACAATGGCATTGATGGAGGACACATAATGAAAATACTGCACCTTATGTACAGATATAGCGATCATTACCACAGTTGCTGGTAATACAAGCAACTAATGTGTTTGGTTCAAAACAGAAGCACATTTTACCATTATTGAGTTGTACTCGACCCTAAATTTAGTTGTTAAGTACCTACATAACATTATGTTACTTGTAATGAAAGTTGTTTGGTCTCAATCTTTTTCGTTCGGATACAATTATGGCATCGATGGGTATTTGTCATGCATGTAAATATGTCCATATCATGATCATGCCATTTACTTCATTGGACAAAGGATTGTATGCTTGATCATACATCGATTCGTTCTGACAACGCCCGAGTGTCCCTGTGTGCATCCTTGCTTATAAACGTTCCTTTAAAACATCATCTCCTCTGATATCGGCAGGTTAGTTTTGAAGTAAACCCCTTAAAAGGAATCATTTAGTAATGTTGAGGTTGGCTCCGGTTCGCTGCACAAACTTGCAACCGATGGTATAATATAGCAATACCTTTAAATCCCATCTCCTCCTTTGTGATCATTGAACACTTAATACCAGCAATATGGGCACGCATATGCCTCTAATTCTTCAAAGCCTTGTCTCATTTATAAGAGCATATCATCTCCAATCCTTCGATTGTGATAACGACTTAAATATCGTAATCAAGTAACATTTAAATGAATGTACGGTCTACATTACAAAAAATATTTTTTAATATTATACAAATCATGTTGTTCAAAGATTGTTCCTATTTTACTATAATATGTGTTATGAAGCTCGTTAGTTGTAGCATTAAAGTGGTGTTACTGTTCTTTTGTATTTCAAACATGTATTGTAAATAAATGTTTTGTCGTGTTATTCATTTTCACTCGACTTATGCACTCTAACCTTACAAGAATGACATACATTAAAAACCCCGTCAGGCGTGAATACCCATCTGTAATATTAAGTTAATTCTGAATCTGACGAAGTGATGAAAAGATAATGACTTTCACAAAATAACATACATGCATTTGATAGATCATATTGAACGATTTCAACTATTCGATGTATTACAATTTTTATACAATGCATACGGTAATATTGTACTAAGAAAATACACAAAGTATTTGTTATAAGTTTATGTGACAGTTATTGTTTTTAGAAAAGCCATGTCTGACCCTGGTAATTCTTCATTTTCATGTGACAAAATAATAATGAATATTGCGTCTGTTGACACATGCCTCTGGGAGCACTTCAGAACGGAAAACTCTAGTTATCAATCTTTCCATTTTCATTGCATAGTGTTCGGTTTTTGTTATTTGTGTAATTATTTATGTAAGTACAAAAAAGAGTGTTAATGCTGGAATTATTTTGTTTTGATAACTATAATACAACAAAATGTTTTCCACATCCGAACGATGTTCAATTGAACGAAGTTTTTAATTTGCCGTGGCGAAGATCATTTAAATACAGAATGCATATTTTTATTTTGCGGGAGTTATATTTGCCAACAGTCAGCGTTGCCTAAATAATGATATCTTAAGGGGACCATATCGATATCTTAAGGGGACCATATTGATATCTTAAGGGGACCATATTGATATCTTAAGGGGACCATATTGATATCTTAAGGGGACCATATTGATATCTTAAGGGGACCATATTGATATCTTAAGGGGACCATATTGATATCTTAAGGGGACCATATTGATATCTTAAGGGGACCATATTGATATCTTAAGGGGACCATATTGATATCTTAAGGGGATCATATTGATATCTTAAGGGGACCATATTGATATCTTAAGGGGATATTGAAGTTTGTCATTAACAGCTTATATTGATACATGTAAACATTGGATCTAAAAAGCTCCAGTAAAAACAAACAATAATACAATTAAAGAAAGAAACAAAAGTGAACCTCAATTTTACCCGAACCACTGACACAAAGTGTTCACACGTTCACTGGCTGTAAAGTTTCAATTCATGGCTTTTAAAAGTCTTGTATAGACACTCAAAAAGGAATATTTCATGAAATAAAAAATAAGACACTTTCTATTTTGCAGCTGACATACAATAAATTAAATAAATGTATGTGTTTAAACATACAATCCATTAAATAAATGCCTGTGTTTAAACATACAATCCATTAAATAAATGCCTGTGTTTAAACATACAATCCATTAAATAAATGCTTGTGTTTAAACATACAATCCATTAAATAAATGCCTGTGTTTAAACATACAATCCATTAAATAAATGCCTGTGTTTAAACATACAATCCATTTAATAAATGCCTGTGTTTAAACATGCAATCTATTCAATAAATATATGTGTTTAAACATACAATATATTCAATAAATATATGTATTTAAACATTAAATACCAAATAAGATTAATCTACATCTTTTAATTAAAAATGTATTCTTGAATACAGTAGAGAAAACAACAACTTCTAATGAAATGTATATAGATAGTGAAATAAATGAGTTTTCGTAATATAAATAGAAATATGACTATTTTGTTAATCTAACGTTATCACAATTCAGACCTGGATAACATGTTCCCGTCGAAGATTATTTCCGCTTACCATTGAAACATGTGAAAAAATAATCACAGTGTAGGGTGCGCACATTCATGTTCTGTTAGGAGGAAATCAATATAAATGAAACTGAAGTTAACAGAAAGTTATAGAAAGCATGCAAAATGATAACTTGACTTGTTACGTGTATATAATTTTAAATTATTTCTATTTTATTTATCATTTGTTTGGAAATGCCAAAAAATGTCATGGTACCGCTACATTACAAAATCTTTTATTTTACTATTCTACCTGATAAGTTTTTAAAACTTAATCAATTATATATTAAGAAATAGGTAAAGGATTGACTGTGGTAGTTTTTATCGGGATTCCAAAGTGAACTTACAATATTTCGTTTTAACATGTGAACATGTCTTCGACTGATTTGACACTATACAATTAAAGATGTAACAAAAACAACTTCTGTTTTGACGGCTTCATTGACATAGCCTTAGTGAATTGATATTATTCCGCGCAATTTATATAAATTAATATATAAGATTAAAGCAATTATAGCATTTATTTGAACGCCATATGACAGTTTAGTGCTTTTCATTATATCATAACTGTAAAACATCTTTTTCTTTACCATTTTTCATATGAACATGGTACATAGTTAATATAATAAGATAGTTTTAATTATCGACCTTATATAATTGTGATAAATCCATTTCTTCATAAGTTTAGATTTTCACAAAGTTTCGTTGAGACCTATATTTCCTCAGTATTTACTTTTAAATACTTCAAACACTTTCGCAATTACTATATAAGGAAAAGACAAACATCAGCGGATTATTTCATCAAAGAAAGTATTAGTAAGTACTAACAAAGAAAGTATTACTAAGTACTAATAAAATAGGTTTTGAGTCGTTGCTAGTCGGTTTCAGTATACTCTATATCTTGTAGAAAAAATGCAAACAGGATCGAATAATTGGTTTGACCTTTCTTAAAACCAAGGGTAAAATAAAAATCCCTCAACTATTTTTTCAATGCATAATCCAATGTTTTACTGTAAAAAATATGTCAGTGAAAATGGAAAGTAGATAACCATCTAGACCCATTTAACCAGCGGGGTAGATTGGTTTGTTACATAGCTTTTATTCAACTAACGAATGTAAGTTTAAATTGGCGTCTGCATTGTATATAACGGAGCGAAAACTAAAAAGGGCATCAGTCTGTTTGTTTTGTTTTATTCCCGCAGTGCCGGTGGAGTTGAAGACAGCATGTAATAATCATTTTCGTTTCCTTTAATAATAAATGCTGATCTTCAGTACTAGAGACTAGCATGCAATCTCCCAACTCACCCACATTATGCGTGTACAATCAATTCCATCATATCAGAAGCAAATTGCTCATTGATTACCCAACTATCAGTGTCAGGTCAACTGTGCGCAGCATATTTCCTTATCACTTATCTGGAAATGAATCCATCCATGAATACGTCGTCAAAACTTCACATGTGGTATCTGTTTAAAATCGTGTACGAAATATGGTTTCTTAATGGCCGGCGTCGATTGTAACTGCATTGGTTTGCTCCCTTCCGACTTTGACAGACTATGATATAGCGAAGACTGCGGGGGTTGTTCGTCTTTAAACAACCTACTAACCATACAATAATAAACACCTCACCGGGAGAATCAACATCCATCGATCTCCCGACCGACAAGTTATCTTATATTACATCGGACGTTTCATTACTTAACCAGATCAGCACATACCAGACTCTTCTTTTCAGTATAATAATATTTTAATCTAAACCGGAAAAAATATAACCCCTAACACCAATGAGAAATAGACTCCGCATCTTAAATAACGATTTCCAAAGACTGAGTAAAAAGGGACAGCAGTTAGAGTTCTGATCCTTGACACTGACCCAGGACTGAAACATGGCTAGACGAACATATCCTTCTTCAATATGATTACGGCCATTATGAATAAAGAAGCGGTCGTCCCATTGACCCGTATGGTGGCGTTTTCGTATCTAAAACAAACTTCCTGTTTGCAACGACGTAGTATTTATCGGCGGTTTTATAACGTCAGAGCTGGGCAGTAATAAGTGTTGCATTATAATACTGACCACAAAACATAACAGACAACCGATATCTTGGTGAATCGACCAATAAATATCCTAAATAAGTAACAGGTAGAGGATAGACGAGCTTAGCACATGTACATACACGACATTGTCAGTTAGGTTACTCTTCGAAGTAAAAACGGGTTGGTCCTTGTTTACGAATAGGCGCACGCAGACCTTGAACAAACCTGAGAGGTTGTCACAGAAGCGACAACAAAGAAATAGCAAATACACTTAATAAGCTAGTAAGGTCGGGTTTAACAATGGAAATAAGCAATGAAAGGTCTGACATTTGCCAAGATACTATCCCAATATGCCTCCATTGGTATTCGCCATTAACCCATTTATGCCTAGTGGACTCTCCCATCTTTCTAAATTGGATCAATTTATTTCCAAAATTAGGGATGTCTAGTATATTTATTTCTATATTAAGAACATTTCTCCCAGAAAATCCTTTAAGCGAACAGCGCAGACCATGATGAGACGTCGCATCACGCGGCGTCTCATCTGGGTCAACGCTGTTTACCAAGGCCTTTTTCTAGACGCTAGGCATAAATGGGTTAATAAAACCTGAAACTTCTTAAAATCCTTCACTGTGGCAAGTCATCTAGACAATATGAAAACAAAATACTTCGATAAATCTTAACTGTAAAAAGATATCCCAAAATAAATACTTAAATATTCTGCTGCGGAACTAACACCGATTTTGACCAAGCTGTACCCGTTCTTCATAAACGCAGGAATAAAGAGAGCATCTTCTGCGATAATGTCAGAAATCAACGCACTCTATCGCTAAAACATCTAACAGATGGTGACCTCGTTCAGGCCACGACTTTTTTTTTATTGGTTTACAAAAATTATTTTGAAAATGGTCCATCGGGCGGTCGAAAAAAAAAAAAAAAAAAAACATCATTGGAAAAAAAAGTTAATACTAATAACATCAGAACAAAGACAACATATCTTTTATAACCTTAAACACAGAGACAAAAAATCAAATTATGCAATGAAACACATCTATATCTTCCAATAAAATGAGTCCTAACAGCACCTTATGTAACATCAGGCAATTTTAAACACTGCATTACATGACATGCGTTCTTCTCCCATTAAAACGAAAAACTGCGCTTCATTTCCATAATTGGATGCGCACCATTACGCAATGCGATGCCCGTTGCATAAATCTTATATAAGATAAACTACTCATACACAAATTACCCGGTATGTGTTTGCTCTTACTCGACTTATGAGATCGTACATGAAAAAAAAAATCGAGGTAGATCGATCCATGCGTCGTCGCGGTAATGTTTGTCAAAGTTGTTGTTGTCATGAAAACTCGTTGATTTACAACGCAAAACGTCTTATTTGAACTGACGCGAATTAATTTAATCATATTTGTCAACTTCGCTTTTGCTTTATTTTGATAATTTAATCCAAAGTTTAATGTTAGCAAGTGTTTTTTTTTACTGGAATTCTAAACAAGGAGTCAGTTAAAGTCTTCCGAAAATGTGCAGTCTGTGTGAATTGACAGTTTGACGTCATCAAAGGAAAGCCGCTTTCTGTCGGAAGCAATAAAGCGACAAATTTCGCGCCGAAAAATTGGCTTCCTTTGTCTAGCAATCAACATGCCGAATCAATTGTGTGTTTGGTTCTCAATTGCAATCCTCCAATTTAATAAAAGCACGTGCATAGCTCCGCCTTCGAATCTTTTGCAGAGAACGGAGGCGGAGTTTAACGGTTAATTGAGCTAGTGTTTTACACAAGTTGAGTTCCGATTTGCCGAAATTACTCGGCCCAAAGCGTTGAAACGACAAATACATTTATCAATGATTTTCCGAGATATACCGATTTGTTCCGATTTCCAAACTTTCTGTACAGTTCCTATAAACTATGGCGGACGTGTTTACAAAATTCCTAAACACATATATCGTAAATAATGGCAGTGTTTTATTGGATTATTTATACTAATTATCAAATACTATCGGGTTTGTTTAATATAATTAACATGTTAAACAATATAGTTGCGTCACAGACACGGAAATAAATTTTGATGGGGTCGACATTTGACTGACGCTGATTTTCTGATTGTCTGTAATTTTTACCCGAAATAAATTTTGAGAAGTGCCCATAAAAGGACTGGTACATAATGTGTCACATTGAAAAATATCCCGATCTCTGCAATTGAATATATGTGAACCAATCGTTGATTGTACTTACTTGATTTTATTCGCAACCGTACTCAAACCGGATCGTTTTTTTTCTCGTTTCGCTCGTTTTGCAGTGCGGTCGGGAATAAAATATTTAAAAAAAAGACGATTTTCCGATTTTATTTTTTTTCCCATTTTCCAAAAATTAGGGTCGGCGGTTTTGTAAACCAAGAAATATAAAAGTCGTGGCCTCACATTTAATTTAGACAGCTCATCTTCGTGAAACAAATTGACAATGCGACTGGAAAACTAAGGCCTGCAGACGTAATTGCAAATACAAATATTATTCACTAAATAATGTCTTTCCATAGAAAATAGTGTGTGTGTTCTTTTCTTTAATTTGGTCTGCCTTGACCCTTATGGTCGAACAGAAGATGCCAGAAGATAAAGGGTCTATTACTTGCGCAAGATTATAATTGTAGATGAAGACCATGTATTTTCGAACGCTCATAATATTGAGACCTAACAAAGCATTATTTATAACGTCAATACATTGTAAACAAAGTCACATGAAATACGTGTATAACGTGTTTAACAATTTTATGGTAATTATGCATTACTGTGTTCGCTTCATTATCCTATTAAAGACTACGTATATTTTGATCTGGACAACTCTGTTGTTCCATTAATCGCCGGTGACCCGTCTTTACAATAAACTTTCTTCACATGACTTGAAGATGATACACACAAAGGAAACGAATATTAATTGAATTTTGAGCAATATCAATTATAAATACAGGTTTAAACAGATGTTTAGAATACATTTATATTTAAAAAATGGCATTCGCCACGTTCACGCAATCTTTGAAGAGAATGGTATTAATGTATTTTTAATAATATATTGATTTTTTTCTCTTCAAAATGCATCGGGTTTCGTATCCCATTGTAGACAAACTAACTCTGAACATGAGTCAAATAGATCATACCAAACGTAGTTCATATATCAGTAATAAATAAGTGAACATAGATTCACGATGTTGAGCTATCCTGTTTGACCGTATGAATTTATAAATTTTGCAAATGTTTTTGAAATCAGAAAGTGCTTCATCAATGTAATTTTCTTAATACATTGTAATCTGTTGATTGCTGTTAAGTTGTCTTCAATCGAATGTGTTCTGATTACAATACAATATTGAAAGTTAAAATACATTTTTCAAATATAAGCGTAATGCACATCGAGATGTATTATTAGGATATTGTAAGTCTCCATTCACGACACGTGCCAAATCATCACCTTTGCGAGAGAACCATACAAATAAAACAACACTTAATACAAACACAACTTAAAATGGAGACGAATACGAATACGAATACGAATATTTATTTTGCAGTCCAATGCCACCAGCCCATAATACAGACAGTGTAATTGCATTATTATATAAAATAAACTGAGTAGTTAAATAATACAAAGTCATATGATGCAACACACACATGCACTTTTGTATAACAAAAACTGCTATACATTATAATTTCACAATTTTTAAATATCAAGATGCAAGTATAAACATATTTACAAGGTAAGCCACAGCGTATGATTCATTATCTATGCCAAACAATATAATTATGCAGTCTTTTAACCAAAACATGGTTTACATAATAATGAAATACCTATGACAAGTTAGCGTTCACAATAGTAACATACGTATAAAGTAATCTAAGAATCATTATTCATTATCAAAGATAAATAAACAATTTAATACAAGCATGCGGTATTAAAATGAAAGCTAGTTTGCATGATAATTACGTAATTATTACATATTAGCAGGCAAATAAATATATATGTGTATATTTTATGTCATGGGATTTACATTTTAAAGGATAAAGGAAAAAATGGACATCTAATGCAAACGTTATAAATGCTGTGTGCTAATGAAATGTCTTCGTACTTATTACATTCAGACAAAAATTTGGCTATCAAAAATATGTGCTTGTCATTTTCATCGGCCATTAGCATATTGAACAAACGAACAGTTTCTATTTGATTCAGCCACAGCGGAATAAACAAATCGTGTCTAAGTGTGTTATACAGTGGGCACTGCATACACATATGGTACTCATCTTCTACAATATAGACATTTCGCATTAGACAAAATTTACAATATCTATGATTATGCTGTATGTTCAAGTGTCGGCCTTTCTCAATCATGAGCTCGTGTCCGGAACATCGGAAATTTGAAAGACATCTTTTTAATGCGTAAGGCAACTCAATTGACAGATATCGTTCAACATTTAGTAATGTTGTGTATTCCCGATAATATTTCGCCTTAGGAGAACTATCCATTTGAGCTTAGAGTTTTTGCAAAGCACAATCTTTAAGCCTGTTTTTAATAAGAACATGAACATTTTAGCATTTCCGACTTCGTTTGCTAACCAAATATAGCCAAAGCCATTCTCGAAATGTACTCTTTTCACATGTGTAGCCAAATTGGTTTTGCCTGATAAATTGAGGTTTCGAAGAAGCATGTACATTTGTCTCGGGTATCTGTTTGTTGGCATCTGAAGAATCCTGACCCAGTATGCAATGAGTTTAACCGTGTATGTCACATGCAAAGGCAGCCGTCCACATTCAGACAAAGCAAAGAAATTTGACACATGTTTGTTTAAACCACAAAGTCGTTTACAGTAGTTGGTGTGCACACGTTCAATACATTCTGCGTAGTGGAAGACCCATATTTCGGCAGAGTAGCACAGAATCGGCGTGATAATAGCGTCAAAAAGTTTGAACGCTTGTTTTGGGCTAAAATATCCAAAATGTTTCTGGCACCTATAAATGCTTCCTGAAGCTTTCATGGCTTGTTTTGCTAGCGTCTCCTTCGTCATTGCCCATGATAACTTCGGTGTAAAGTACGCACCTAAATACTTATAAAAAGACACGACTTCTACATTTGCTCCTTTGTATGTCCAGTGTTCATATCGGCGTAGAGGACCACCATTTCTAAAAACCATGATCTTGGACTTGTCCAGATTCACTTTCATTTTAACTTTATCACAGAAAACTTCGATATTGTTGATAAGTCGCTGCAATTGCACATCTGTATCTGCTAGTCCCGAAACATCATCAGCATACATTAATACAAATTATCTATCGATTTCAGGAGAGACATATATTCCATCGCCTTCTTTTGATCTCAAAAAGTTAACCAGATCATTCATGAACATGGCAAAAATATTCGGCGACGACAAACAGCCTTGTTTGTACTTATTTTACAGTCAAAGAAGTCTGTCAAGCCATTTTTAACTTTTACACATGCTTTCATTTGACTAAACATAGATTTTAACATACTTAAAAAACGACCATTACATCGCTTTGGAACGTTAAATGCAAATTTAAAATCGCGGTCGTCGCATAGGGCCAGTCAATTAAAAGCATCAGGAATTTAAAGCTGGGATCATCGCCAATAGACCGATCCATAGAAAGCATCTGGGGTGAAGAGCTTGTGTTTGTCGCCTTGTGCCAGTTTTTTAAAATCATCAGGGGGTTAAAGCTGAGGTTAGCGACTCAGACATGTCCATGGTAAGCATTAGGGGTTTAAAAGCTGGAGTCATCGCCTTTGACCTGTCAATAGAAAACACCCGGGATTTGTGGCTGGGGCCATCGCCTTGGAACAGTCAATGAACTTTATTAGGGGTTTAAAGAAACGGCAATCACCTTGGACCAGTCCATACAAAGTATCGGGGATAAAGGTCTGGGGCCATCGCATTTGGTTACTCATTTAAAATCCCCAGGGGTTTAAAGCTGGAGTCATTGCATTGGACCAGTCAATGTAAAGCATCAGAGGTTTAAAGATGCGGCAATCGCCTTGGACGAGTCAATATTAAGCAGAAGATGTTTAAAGATGCGGCCATCGCCTTGGACCAGTCAATATTACGCATCAGGGATTTAAAGATGTGGCTATCGCATTTGACCATTCAAAATAAAGCAGCAGAGATTTAAATATGCGACAATCGCCTAAGATCAGTCAATATTAAGCATCAGGAGTTTAAAGCCAGGGTTAACGCTTCGGACCAGTAAATATTAAGCATCAGGGGTTTAAAGCTATGGTTAACGCTTTGGGCCGGTCAGTATTAAGCATCAGGGGTTTAATGTCAGGGTTGTCGCTTTGGACCAGTCAATATTAAGCATCAGAGGTTTAAAGATGCGGCCATCGCTTTGGACCAGTCGATATTAAGCATCAGAGGTTTAAAGATGCGGTCATCGCTTTGGACCAGTACATATTAAGCATCAGGGGCTTAAAGCAAGGGTTATCGCTTTGGACCGGTCAATTAAAACATCAGTTGCTTAGAGACTGTGTCATTTACATTTAATCACTCCATGGAATAGTATAAAACTATTATGTTTTTAACATGGCAAATTATTTAGCATGTTAACTCGTATTGAAAGCATTAGATGAGTTAAACAGAAACTAAAGCTGGTCAATATAAAGTAACAAGCTTCAAATGACTAACATTGACTTCGTTTGTCATACAACAGCACTTGTACAGCTCATTCAAAAATCACGATATCATTATTTTTTAAAGTCATATTGATTTTAGTTGGATGCTGACAAGTGCTTGTGCCCGACGAATTGGGGATTTAACAATAACTCCATGTCAGAGTTAAGTGATACACCGTCAGAGACAGGTTATTTCCTTACATAATGCATCCAATGACAATTCTTCACAGTCATTGAATTAATTGTTCCAACTAAATGTATGTACTTCGGTCGAATTCCAAGAAAATATTTCCATTTTCATGGTGTGATTGTATTTCAATAATATAACTTTGATTTAAGCAAAACAGTCTGATATCAATTAAGTTGATAACAAAAGACATATAAGCAAAACGAATAAATTGCGATAGGGATGTAACATGTTAGTAACTAGTTTATCTTGTTTATAACTTTATTACAGTTTCCCTGTAATTAACTGGTTAAGACATCGAAATGCTTAATTCATATTTCAAAACTCTTTAATAATGAAAGGGAATTTTTGAGCGCTCCGGTCATATCTTGTTTTAATGTTTTATTTAAAATGAAAACAGCATGGCGTTCGTGCCTGTCGATTCGCATTCGAGTATAGTACGGAGGAGCAGAGTTAATTACTTTCAACATGAAAGGGGCCAATTGTATTTTTCACTAGGTTAAATTAAAGAATTGGACGGGGAACAATATACATGTCTCACTGGATGTACAATATTCATTAATCGTGATATTTGTTTCAATAATTTCTCGAACAAGTTTGAAACTGGGTCAATTGAGTTAAAGAACAACGTCAAATTGTCTTCACGAAGGTATTGGAAGTAGAAGCCCTTCTGTGTGCAACGCGAGTACATAAGGCCCATCCGTGTCTGAGCATACAATCTATGAGAACTCTTAGTATACCAGCAATCCTACCTAATTAACTAACTTGGAAAATCGTGCCACAGTTTGAATTATAACAGCGATAGCCGGATAGTTTTTGTGAACGAATTTTCATTTTGATGTACTTTGTTTTCTATGGGAGATGAACTGCTGCATACCTGCAAAACACTTTAAAGATAATGAGGCATATAGAGTACAGCTAATGTGAACTGTCTTGCAAGGAATGCGGAAAAGAAGCCTAAGTGTCTAGAGTTCTTAGTAATTATTAACCTTTTTATCAAGAAAGATTTACGAAAAATCAACTTCTCTGACATTTTTCACTATCAAGAATATATATTGTATTATGTAAACAATAACGCTGTATTCATTGTATACCGAAGGGCAAGATTTGTCAAGCATTGGTCAGTAAATAAATCAATAAACACGAAATTACTTACAATGCACCGTAGCCCCTGTATACCATGATTGAAACAAACAAAAACTCGTCCTCTGTCCATATTTTCAAGATTCCAAATATCAAAGTGGCATCAAAAGAATGTTAAAATGGTGAATTGACCAATCTAGCGTTAGAATTCGTGAGTACGCTTTAGTATATATTTTTTTCGTACCCGGAGTAGATTTAAGTACATTTATACTCACAGGGTAAATTCCGGTACATTCAAACCTGTACGAAATGTTCCGCCCGGAATCGGCACGGAATCGCAAACTAAATTCCGGGCGTAAAAAATATTTCCGGGCGTATTTTTCTATATATGATTTTAAAAAGAGGGGCGGATTCCGGGCGGATTCCGGGCGTAATCCGGGCGGAAAACAGGGGCGAAATATGTAAATGAGGTGGGACGGAATTTTAAATTACGGCCGGAAAGCAGTTTACGGGCGGAATTCAGATTACAGGCGGAATGTTAAAATTACGGGCGTAACTTAGGTTACGGGCGTAACTAAGATACCGGGCGGAAATCGGATTACATGCATATTGTAAATATACCCATATAAGAACAGGCCATTTGAAAAAAACAAAAGGCGATCGCAAAAGCTCACCATGAGCACTTTGTGCTCAGGTTAGCTAAAAACTAGTCAAAATTATGACAAGACACATTTAACATAGTATCTATATATTTATTTTAAGATAATACATTTTAAAAACATGGATCACCATTTTATACTTTATACTTCTGCAAATGCGGAACAAATGCTGAAAATCTCCGCATTTTTTCCGCAGTCACAAAAAATGTGGAACTTATGCGGAAAATGTACGCATTTTCGTTCCGCATTTTGATGATACTTTTAAGATACAATGTAGCTTTTAAAGACATACAACAGAAATATTCAATATTCAATAATACAAAATAATTTGATAGACATGCACTTTTTAAAAAACAAACTGTTCTTATACACGGCCAAAATAAAAAAGTTCACTCTTTCACATTGAATGCGTTTTTAAACTGCTTTATTGAGTAGGAATTCCTCTCTATCACAGTATTGTTCAGGTCCACGATTCTCCCCCATCCTATATCATAGTCTGAAATGCAATTTGATATTTAGTACAACTGCAGTTCACCTATTGCAAATACTGTTAACAACTTATGTAGAATTAATTGCTTTTTCATACGTTTATCTAATCCAGGGCCCCAGCTAGGATTTGAAAAAGACAGGGTCCAAATTTGGCAAATTAGTACACTTTTGAACGTGCTTGGATATTTATCCCTGTGGAATATTTTCAAATAACATGTGCTATATATGCATATTATTTAATATTACATGCATTTTCATTTAAAAAAAATATTTTTTTAATTGATAAAACTAGTTTCACTGTTAAAATAAAATAAGTTTATTGAAAATTCATTGAATATTCTGTAAAATAATGTGATTAGAACCAATTAAAAACATGTTGGGGGTCAAAGGGGGCAGGTTTGGATCTTAGTGCGGCAAGGTACTGAGACCCCCTATTATTCAGGCCTAGCCCTGAGGATCACTAATCGTATTATTTGAATTAATCTTTATTTTGAACTTAACTATTTCAAACTAATAATACCATAACTTGTATAGTAAAATTGTGATTTACCTATCAACAAATACAGCTTTCCTTTGTCAAGGTCACCGCTTTGTGCTCATCGTCCGGGCGCGGCACACAGAGCAAATATAAAAAAGTTCATTTTTTCACAACATGTTTTTTTCAACACTGTGCTTTCTTGCAAACAAATTCTTCAATTTGTGATGTGGCTTTTGGGAAATGTTTTGCCACCAGCAACCTTAATCTCCCTAATCATATGACATAATCTGAAAATGAAATGTTAATTTAAGTACTTACTATATATTTTAAAGAAATTTGTGTACATGTGTATTTCATTTTAGTTTCAAACTGTGTTGTTTTTCCTTCAGATGCCCGTCTACTTTTCATCATCCTTTTATTTTCCCACTGGGACAGTACACAAATACAATTACAATTATATCAGTTAATAATCTAAATAAAAGAGGAATGAAGGAGTAAAAATACAAACCTTTTATGCTGTTCTGCAGTATTCCAAAAACACAGGAATTTGGTGGGACCAAATCACAGTTAAACCAGCCAATTTCACCTCTTTTGCAACAAACTTATCGTTCATTTCCACATTATATGTATTAAATACAAATTGTTTTTGACACAGTACTCCCTGCAAGACATTTTTTCACTATAGTTTAGTCCTCATTTTGCTTAAGCATGATACTGACAATTTAGTTCAGAGTCAGTAATTTGCTTAACCGCTCTAATGTCTTCAAACAGCAACTTCTACCACTCACTTCCTGTACCACTAACCAATCCACTGAAGCCTGATAATCACAGATCGTTTATAAACATGTACAGATGTGACTCAGCGCTCAGTGTACTAATATGTCCTCCGCGAGGGACGTTAAACGGAGGTGCAGTGTATCGGTGCTATACACCGGGCACTTAAAAGAACCAGGGGCGCCTCTAGAATCGGGGCGTTTCCTGTATCCTGCTCGAACCCCCACTAACACCTCTCCTGGGGCGGAGAGCATAACAACCACACATGGGTAAATGAAAGCTAAAATACAGGCCATAAAATATAATACTATGAGTTTTACAACATAATATCAAACATAAATAAAGCATAAAACATATGATATAACAACGGCATTCTTAGATCATTTATTTACTTTACCTATCCAATTATAATAGCAAATATAACGTAACTACAAAATAAATACATCCCAGCTTGATACATGGTCTGGATGTTTGGCAGGCGGGTGGGAAAGAACGATAGCGACTCCGGGTGGGGCTTTGGGGGGCTCCATGGTCGGTTCTTGGCTGATCTGCAGCGAGATGGTGGATGAGGGTGCTTGTCTCGAGGGGCTTCGGCGGTTGGGGGTCGGGCCGGGGCCGTATGCGGGCGCGGGGGGGGGGGGGGGGCTCGGGCTCGCTCGGCGTGGGTGCGCTCGTGCGGGGGCGGCGTGTTCTGCGATCTGAGAACTGCAACGAAATACAGCCCTTCACGACTGACCGAAGACCGTGAATAACCGACAGACACCTCCTCTTCCGCTCCAGACAAATGCACAACAATCACATACCACACACTATACACAACCATATACAGATCACCATCACAGGACCCGGAACACACGGGCGTGGCACTCTCATGCACATCACTCGTTATGAGTGGGGGGTGTGAGAGTGTTATGTGTGTGTGTGTTCCGGGCCTTACTCTCCGGGTGGTGATGGGGTGTGGGTCGTGTTGAGAGTCTTGTACATTAGTAGTGTGCGGAACGCTCCGCGGGATCCGCACCTCATCATCACCATACGGTAGAGAGCACATTTAGGTCTCATTGGCCAACGTGCACTGAACTCTCTTAAAAATAAAAATCATTTGGCGAACACCCGGGCAGACGGGGTAAATTTGACCTACTCTGGCTCAAAATTAACCTTTATCCCCTGATAGATCACATGGGCAGGTCGGGCTATAAAGACCTTGTGAAGAGGCTAGTAGGACCTGTAAATAAACTCTGATACAAAGAAAAAACTCAGCGCTCAGTGAGTATTGAATGGGCAGCACAATACCAGATCAACTCAGCTGGTTGTCAGTGTTTATCTGAGATTAAATTAACATTGGTTTATTTATGTACATGTTTATGGTCGTTTCAGACTGGGGAAATCTATCTAACTTCTATTTAAAAAAAATATATTATAGAGTAACATGCAGAGAAACTGCATTCATATTGATGATATAAACAAATAATATTAAACTAGACTGTTGTGTGTTTAATGTTAAAGGAAACCTTAAAATGAAGAAAACATTACCAAGTCTTGTTCTTTATTAAACTTTACAGTCATTATTGTAATTATGAAATAATTATTAAAGAGGAGCAAAATTTTCAAAAAAGATGAAGAATTAAAGGAGTGAATTAAAAAAAATAAGTGCAAATAGATTTTTAATGCATGGTCATCCCTCAGACTTAAAATTATAAGTGGAAACTGTAAAGGTCAGCAATAGATAAAATATATTTAAAGTTAAAATGTGTTATTGTTATCTCCTAAAAAAAATCCAGCAATGCCAATAATAATGCAAAATCTAAGAGTATAATTCATGATCACAAGTTCACAAGTCTGTCTCCTTTTCAGCTTCTCACAAATTAAGTATAAAAATACTACAAAATATGTTTTAGAATCTGAACATGAAAATCATAAATTAGATCAAAGCTTTATTCTGAATGAATTATACTGTGACTGAAATAGCTGGGTCTTGAATGTTATTGATTGTACAAATGTATAAATAAAATTAAATATTATTATTTAAAAACGTTTATTAAGTTATCAGGTGCTGGTAATATTTTGTTCAGTACTTTGGTTAAAATTAAATTTATTAAGTTATTGTTCAGCTTCATAGAAATTTGCTAAGTCCAATTTTACTCCATGTTAAAATTCAAAATTCCGTCATGTGGCTTCACAAATATTTTATAAGTATGAAATTCTGCCCCGCGAACGAAACAAAGTGCAAAATTCTGTCCACAAATCTCCATCATACAAATTCTAAGTATAAAAATACACCCGTATTTGTTTTACGCAAGGAAAAAAACAGTTGAATTACGCCCAGAAATGATTTTAGTTCCGGGCGTAAAACTCATTCCGCCAGTTGTACGGGCGTAATTCCTACATTACGTGCCAATTCCGCCCCGATTACGCCCGGATTCCGCCCCATTATTTCGTACAGGAGTATGCTTAAGAGTACCCGGGATACATTTAAGTGGTACCCGAGCCGACATTACCAATCGAGCCCTATTGAGTGTTTTAAGGCCGCGATATCGACAAAAGACGGACATTGGCCTAGCTATTATATTAACTTTATGCGCACTCACGGTTAAATAGAAGCCAAACTTGGTTACTTCAACGTATCATTCAGATTCAGATTCAGCGATTCAGACATTACGGAATTAGAGGGCAAGTACATAACTGGATTGAGAGCTTCCTTAGTGGACGATGCAAACGGGTCTTAGTTGAAGGGCAGTTCTCAAACTCAGCCGACGTAACATCAGGCGTCCCTCGGGGCTATGTCCTTCATTGGCCCTCTTCTCTTTCTGGGATACATAAACGATCTTATAGGCAAAGTTTCTTCTAAGTTTCTTCTAAAACCCGGCTCTTAGACAGCGACAGTTTCTTTACAGAAAGATCAAAACAGCTCAGTGTACAACAACACTTCAAAACGATCTGAATGTACTACAGAAATGGAAAAAAAAGACTGGCAGATGTCATTAAAACCGTCAAAGTGAGAAGTCTTGCACATCTCTAAAAAGCGCAACCCCAAAAAAACAGGGTATGCTATCCATTGCAAGAAGCTTCCACGAGAGAATGAATATACCTTAAAGCGACAGCATGTTTTGGAAATCGCATGTAGCCACAGTCAGCCGGAAGGTAAGCAACACCCTAGGCTTCCTGAGACGCAACCTGTTCAGCTGCCCACATAGCCTCAAAGCTCGATAAAACACTACTTTAGTGCTATGCTACCAACATTAATGTATGCTGCAACTGCATGGAACCCTCAAACACAGACTTGCATTGACCAGCTTGAAGCCGTCCGGGGACGCGAAGCTCACTATGTAAAATACGACTAGAGAACCACAAGCAGCAACTTACAGATGATAGCTGACATTGGATGGCAATCCCTAAAGGAGAAACGTCAAGCTGCAAAGGTCACTGTGATGTACCGGATCATAAACCACCTGATTGACATTCCGTCTGATCCCTACCTCAGCCTTATTATATCATCCACAAGAGGTAGCATTATCAGGTACATCTTTCCACACGGCAGATAAGACAACCTCAAACACTCTTTATCCCGTCAGCAACGCTCATTGGGTCATTGTCGACCTGAAATGGCCAACAAGTCACCCGGGGGTGACTAGAGGCCGATTATTATCACCCAAGGGCGACTTCAAGCCGATTCATGTCACCCTGGGGTGACTTCAAGCCGACCGTGTGACTAGAATCGGCTTGAAACGTCCCAGGGTGACATGAATCGGCTTCTTGTCACGCCCAGGTGACTTAAAGCCAGTTCAGGTCGACAATAACCCAATTAGCGTCAGCATCAAGACTCTGGAACCAACTGCATGACATCCTTAGAACTGCTGCCCGGGAACTGCTCCCAGCCTTGACGCTTTGAAGGAAGGAGTGGCATCAAGATGCATGTAGCCACATACCCGTAGCCATGGGGGTGCGTTGGATGCGTTCGCACCCAATATTTTTCGACAAGTAAGAACAATTGAACTATAAGTTGCACCCAACTTTATTTGACGCAATAACAATAATTTATCTTTTTCCGGAATCCAATAAGTCTTCGTGTTTAAGCGTTACAATAATGTTGAATTCAATAGGCAACCGACAGGTCACCTTATAGTTAATTTCTCGATGAAGTCATTTCCAATATAGCGCGTGATTTTATTTACAAGTTAACACACTGAGGCGTCTGCACCACTATCAGCGTGCGTCTATGACACATAGTCTCCTGTCTTCATTGGCACTTGTAAACATCCACTATGGATTCCAGCACACCTTGCCCGACATCATATCGCGATATTCCCACTTACATCCCCGCAAAATGGAATTGGAATCTTTTTTATAAATACATATTTGTTTTCTGTATAATGAAAAATTATTAACCTGGCACTCTTATCCGTATAAAATCGAAATATAATTATAGATATTTATACTAAATGTTTTGTAACCTTTGTCATCGTTATAAATGTCTGATAAAGCTATAACTGTAATATATATCACATCGTAATGATGAAGCCAGCTTAATGTGGGTTGAAATCCCAGTCCAATAACCTTTTAGGAGGTCCGTAGCGACCAGCTAATGTTGTTACTCAAAATTTCAAGTCGGTTCGGCTTATCTACGGAGAGCCTTCTACCTGCCACATCCGCGCGAGAAGAGTTGTATAATTTATGCAACAGGTTTGAGTTCTCCAACTATATTCATTCACAAATAGAAACATTATATGAATATCGTGTTAAATGTATTAGGAGCTTATATAGAAAAGAATCAATAAACAATGATTGTATTATACATGTCGCGGAAGAGATTGTTTATGAATGATAAAGATTGTTTATGAATGATTAAAATAGTCCACTTTCTGTTGCGTCTTCATGACGTAGTATTTTTGCTCAGCTCATTCATAATATGAGGCTTTTAATAGATGCGGCTGCTGATAAACAAGGGAGAGTCCAATTGCACGGGGGATAACAACGCAATAGTATCAGGTTACGCTTGTTTATCTGAGGCTATTAATAGATTCGGGAAAACGCAATTGCATAAGGTTACGCTTGTTTATATTCTCAATTTATAAAACGTTGAACATGAGTTCAACAATAACATCAGAGATACTATAGACAACAACAAAAATGTTTCATAATCGCTTAAACCGAATATAACAAACAATTAAATATAACACGAATGATCTGTTTCGTAACCTTATTCATGCTTCTACAGTGGGGATTTCTGGGAAACGTTCTTTTGTTCTCAACAGATAGATCGATTTTTGTATAACAACGCAATAGTAGAAGGTTAAGCTTGTTTATATTCACAGTTTTCAATTTATAAAATGTTGGACATGAGTTCACCAATTACATGTACTAAAGGTATACTATAGTAACCCTAAAAAATGCTCTATAATCGCTAAAACCGAAAACGACTAAATAGAACAAGAAATATCTTTTTAAAATGTAGTCGGCGTAAACGCTGACTTTGACATAAAGTTTGAAATTTACTTTTCTAAATAAATAAATAAAATGAAAACAAAAGTTTAACTATTGTGTTTTTTTTCACTAATAAGTTGCATATTCACCGCATGAAATGTGTGTTGTCAGTGTCAAACCACACATTAGTGTAAGAAGATAAAAAATATACTACGGGAGTGCACATCATATGTGTCTTCACATGCCTTATTATGAGTATATTTCTTCACTATCGAAATATATCGTACGTTAATGTTTGATTTAAATGCAGTTTTTCTTTCGACACATTTAAATCACACTTTCATAGCCGCGTCATGCGAAAAGGGGTCTTATGCGTTTCGACCAGCGTTTCTTAAACTCAACATGTTCATTTGCGCAGCCTGGTCAGAGGCTATGGTGTTCGCTATTAAATTACTCAATATGTTATGGTCTCATTATGTATCTCCTGGCCAGACTGAGAGAAGAGTAGGCTGAGTGGGCTATATATATATATATATATATATATATATATATATATATATATATATATATATATATATATATATATATATATATATATATATATATGGTGGGCGCATATGGAATAAGACCCACTTTCGCATGAGGAGGGTCATTAAAAATCTTATTGCGCATTGTAAATGGCACATTTTAGCACAATGCTTGTCGATACAAAATTGATTTCAATATAGCAAACTTTTAAATAAGGGCAGCCTATCCAGGCGTTCAGGAACGATTTCCAGACGTGCTGAAGGAGTACGGCAAACATTGTGGATGGATAATTAAACGATTTTCTTCTTATCGTGACACTATACTATTTTGGTAATGATTGTTTTCTCGTCTTGAAAGCAAAACTGAAATTCTGCGAAACAGATTTTAACGCGTAATTGTAATTGGCCACAATTTGTGTCGTTTGAACATTCAGAGAGTAGTCCGGAATTCCTTACACTGAACAGTGCAACATCCTTTGCGCTGAGCACAGACACAGTGATGTAGCCAAAGTTCAGAGGTTTTATCTCGAAACAGCCTATGAAATATTCGAAAATATTCATGCGTGTCTGCTGGTGTTATGTAAAAGTCATTAAGATGAAAAGCTGAGTAAAACAACTACGCCGAAAAAGCGCATGAGTGCTCTATACCTATGTTAAGGTAAGAGTTGTTGACACCGTGTGAACTGCTAGGGTTACAAGTAATGCATAAAAAACAATGTACGGGTCAATAGCGCTGCCTTGATGACTACGTAATTCGCGAATCAAAAGTTTTGTAAAGTGAATTTGCATCATGAAATTATATTCTTGGTGAGATAGGTATTCGATATTCCAACAATATTTATTTAATATGATGGTGAATGCAAATTGTCTTTATATTCAGTTCTCACTGCCATTTTCATCATACTTTCTATGCTTTCAGAACGTCCAAAAAGGCCATCTTTTTATGTTGTCTAAGTTATCTCTATGAGATAATAGGATGATAAAACTTGCACACAAAGCTCGACCCGTGCGTAATGTCACACTCTTCATTAATGTGAATGACGTGTGTTCATTTCAAACGTGTGATTAATTTTGAAAAATGCATTGCGTCTTAAATTATGCAATAGCGAACAACTTCAGTGCCTTCAGCGCTTTGATTCGACAATCCAACAGAATACCTTTTCTGGGAGTGTAAACATATTCAACCTTTATGGAATCAATTGACAACATTTCTAGAGAAACAACAATTAAATGATAATTTATCTCTCTTAGGCATCAGTTTGGGGGTAAATACCTTCAAAATACAAGAGGTTAATAACGCTGTGAATTACATAATTATATAAATGAAATATTTTATATTCAGCATGAAATACAGAAAACAAGCACCAACAATGAACTGCTTTATCAATTATCTAAAACTGAAGATTCAAATTGAAAAAGGAATAGCCCTAAACAATGATACATTAATGGAAACACATTAAACTTTCATAAACAAGTCCAGTATGCTTTCTACCCACTTTATGCAACTCATCCGTATTCATAACTACTCTCTTGTTTTTCGGTGTTTTTCTTTTTTTAAACACCTTTCACAAACAACTAAAGAAAAAATACATTTTTTTAATCAAAAGGAAACCACAAGCTAGGTCAAAAAAGTATATATTAGCTTATCTTGTATAACATGTTTGAACATTATTGCTGCTACATGGTATCAATTTGTTTTATGATCATATACATTCATACATTGTATGACTTATATTGAATAAAAAAAAAAACTTTTTCGACAATCATCTAATTGGCTGGATAACAATATGATTAACTTGAATAAATAATCTTTTAAAAATGAAAGTACCTTTTAGATGATTATTAACGGAATGTTATGGCAGCTTCAAAAAATGACTGAGATCATAAGGACACTCTGTCAGCTATTGCGGGAGACAAATGAGTCACTGGTTAATAATTTTTCATTATATCACAATTTATAACAATTACACATTGTGTACAGCATTTTGACATACTGCGTTGTCTTTTTGTTATATCCCCGTACAACCATTTTCAAATCAACTACATGGTTGTCCAGCAAAGAAAAATGTTAAAAACAGGATAAAGGTTTTGTTGTATGGCAAGAAAACAAATTATTTTTACAAATAAATGTAGCGTTTTTGTAGTTTGCCAACACTTAATGGCATCTGTTATGCTCTACATACAGAACATTCCACAATGTTTTCATTATGTCAAACTTAACACTAGGAGACATGCCCTACTCTTAAACTGTTGTTATATTTTGTTTAAAACGTTATAACATATCATCAGGTGGACGTGAACGTTTAATGTTCATTAACTGTGACGAATCTTGAGCATGATGGGCAAATACGTCCATCTTTTTCTTCAACATCCTGGTATACATAGTTAAGGACTTTGAGACCATGGGGCCAGTAGTTTGTGGTATATGGTCTTATACCTTAGCCTTAATTGTTATATGTTTCTGAAATTCGTTTTAAAAAAGATAACTAATTTGTTAAAAGTAGTTTAGCAACAAAATAAAAGTAACTATGTAACTTAAGTCTCTAAATACAGATAAAACGTCACCAGAATCCAGAATTTAATTTTTTTTTCTCAATTTTTACTATGGGGAAGACCTCCAAACTCCCCGATTGCAGATGGGAGACATCCCCTCCCGCACCTACCCCCTTCGCAACTTCGTCGCTCAATAACAATCGTTGATGGAAAAATTCGCACCCCCCCCCCCCCCATCCTTTTCAAAACCCTGGCTACGGGCCTAAGCCACAGGACTTCTTATTTTGTTTAGTTTTTTGTGATTTATGTATGTATTTTTAAGTGATTTCCTTATATATTGCTGTACATAGTTTCTTGCACGACAAAGGATATTGCACAGTATAATAAAGACAAGGGCTATTGCACAGTATAATAAAGAAGAAGATTCGCAAACAGATTTAACCAGAATATCCGAATATCCGATGGATGACGATATTTTCATTCGTTAAAATTGACCTGGTTTCGTCGTCATGGCAGACTGTAAATGATCACGGACTAGTCAATAAGTCGAAAATGTACTCAGTAGCAGTTTTGGACAGATACAAATGTTTTAAAGAGTGAACAAATCTTCTCAGTCGTCGGAAAGGTACATAATTTTCGCTACATTCATTTATTAAGCATTGCTTTATCATCTTTAGCTAACGTTTTATCTATTAATCACCTGTTCGGATAGGTATTTATAAAATTAAAATTCGGATAATTTAAGAGTTTGGGGAAACATGGACCGGTTCATAATATTGTAGACATTTGGGCTATCGTTGATAAGATTATGTATTATAACTCATTTTCGCATCTTTTTGTTTTAAATTTAAGTTCAGGATTTATGCTAGGACTAAAAAAACTTTTTACTCTGGAGGTCACCGGGACCCCAAGAGTCTTTGATAATTTTTCCTATGATAGCTGTGGGGTAATTTCCCGTGTAAATCCTTTGAGTTATCGAGCTGTACGTATGTACTCATAAAAGCTCAGAGCATTCAAGAAGAACTACTTTAATGGGTATACGTCTCAGCACTTCCGTTAATGGTCTTACGGCCAAAAACTGCAGTCGTTTTACAAACAGGGTCACTTGGACATCCGATAATCCGCATGTATACTGTTCTAATACACGGGACATACAAATCACAAAAGTAAATCTGGTCATTCACTCCGTTAACTCAGCGCTTAATCGCCATAAAAGCGACATGGGGTAATAGATTGTGGAGGTGTCGGCCTAGCGATCGGGAGTTTGTGGGTTCTATTCCTACTCAGGAGCCTTCTCATAATCTCCTTCATAGACACCAAGTACTGGTTCTTCCCAGGAAACGGACTCAACAGTGTCCATATCTGCCAGTAATACCCTCGAGGGGAGTTTGGCAGTATTGAAAGATAGATAGGTAGATAGATAGATCATCCACTGAAAAGAGATATCAGAGTAGTCAGGCTTTTTCCGCCCTATGCCACGGGTCCGAAATTCGGCCCCATTCCAAATGCAAATCTGGTTGTTTTTTTCCCAATTGAAAAAAAAAATTCCCAATTCCAAAAAAAAAAAAAAAAAAAAAAAATTTTTTTTTTTTTTTTTTTTACCCTTTAAATATATAAGTTGACCTGATCTGGTGTGGAAAATAGAAAGTATTGCATAATTAAATTATCTGTTGCCTTGAATTTGTTTTAAGAACTGTAAAATATGTTAATGATTATTTAAGACTTAACTTTTTTTCCTCAAAATCCGGCGCTTCCCGCGATTTTTTTCACCTCAAAAAGGCCAAGCCTTTTCCCCAAATTCAGATTAAAAAACCTGCACTAATCACACATGTTCATAATATTTTGTAAAATTTTAATAATAAGTTATCAAAATAGTCGTTATTTACCAGTTAACGGCTTCTTTGAAATATAAGAAACACTGTTTTAAATAATTTACATGCGATAATTTTTCCCAATTGAGCCAATTTTGCGATTAATTTTTTTCCCAAAATGGGGGTTTTCACGACGCGAAATTCCCAAAATTCCAGTGTGGCGTTTTCCCAAAATGGAGCGGAAAAAGCCTGGTAGTGAATAATTAAGTCACATTACACAACCATGTATGCTGACATAGATGCACCACGAAAAATTCTCTGGTACTTTCCAGTCGCCAAACTGTGCTGTTCAGCGTCCAATTGGTGACAAAAGTGCCTAAAGGGCGGGTTAATTGGCGATCATTATTTTTTATTGACAAAAGTGTTGAAGTAAGTTTTTATTGCAAATTGATTTACAAGGAATCACAGTTTTTAAATTTATGTAATATCTAACGGTAATTAAACAGTACACGAAAGATGGTATCGGGCATCATCATCAAGCCTTTTAACCGTAAACAATTACTTAAAATTTAGTTAAATAATAATTGTTACTTATGAGAAGTTAAATGCAAATGGTTGGCAAATTAATTATTTATGGTGAGTAAGTTGTGAAAACAATACCCGTTACAAATTTTATGCGGTAACAATTTAATTTCAGTACAAGTATATTTCATCATGTCCATTTATAGAACTGAACTACACATTTTGTCTACAGACATGTGATTTTATTATAAAGTCCCTATGTATGCATATGCATGGTGCACCATTCACTATGCCATGTAAAATTCGTGTTTTAATAAGAGCGCAAAATTGTTGCTGAGTGACAGAGTCAAGTTCCACACATGGAAATCTGACATGAGTGTTAAATCAGGCCATTGGCCATAACTAAATAGAGACGCGCAACTCAGTACTTGAAGTATTTTGGAATTAAAAAAAAATACATCGGAATACATCGGAATCAATGCACACGATGAGAAAGTATTGACCCATTAAAACTATAGAAGAAATACGTAAGTTTATGAATAATCAATTAAATCACGGAGTGTATATTGATAGGAAATGAATCGAGTATTTGACCCTTACTGTAGTAAATTCAATCTTATGCAAAAGCTATTCATCCGATTTTATTAACCAGGTTTTCCGAAGGAAAAAACTGGTTATTAGATTGGCGAATGCGGGCGGGCTGGCGGGCTGGCTGGCGGGCGGGCGGAACAAGCTTGTCCGGGCCATAACTATGTCGTTCATTGTCAGATTTTAAAATCATTTGGCACATTTGTTCACCATCATTGGACAGTGTGTCGCGCAAAATAATTACGTCGATATCTCCAAGGTCAAGGTCACACTTTGAGTTCAAAGGTCAAAAATGGCCATAAATGAGCTTGTCCTGGCCATAACTATGTCATTCATTGTGATATTTTAAAATCATTTGGCACATTTGTTCACCATCATGGGACGGTGTGTCGCGCGAAATAATTACGTCGATATCTCCAAGGTCAAGGTCACACTTTGAGTTCAAAGGTCAAAAATGGCCATAAATGAGCTTGTCCTGGCCATAACTATGTCATTCATTGTGAGATTTTAAAATCATTTGGCACATTTGTTCACCATCATGGGACGGTGTGTCGCACGAAAGAATCACGTCAATATCTCCAATGTCAAGGTCGCCACGACTAAAAATAGATTTTTTTTTAAAACAAACTTACAAAGGGGGTTAATTTTGTTTGTTCATTTCAAAAGTTCAGTTTGAGTTTTCTCCCTTTATCAGATTTTTTTTCACAATGAAAACCTGGTTTTGTGACAATTTTGTCCCTTGTTGGTTTATACGTTATCTTGTTGCTTATTAATTCCTCTTTCAAAAAATATAACTTTAAGTATATTCCCGTTGTTATTAATGGATTTATAGCGGTTTAAACACAAGAAATACACATTTTATGTTTAACCACCGCGCGTTTTACGGTGTTGTGGCTATCGATCTTTTACAATTAGCGTACAGCGAAGCGCCGAGGTTATACATTTTGATGTACCCACTCACGTCTTTTGTTAAATTATAGTTTCATTTCTCGGCCGATTTTGACAAATTATATATCATTAGAAAGCTTACGTTACCTAGTAAACAGATATATAAATATATATTAAGTTTTTCTTCTGATTTCGACAGCCCGGCGAGTTATAACTTTAACTTTTGCAAATATCATACCGTTTTGGAGTTATAGAATCTAGATTTACGGTTGACATGTTCGTACTAAATACCAATTTGTAGCGTTTATATTTGGAGTTCAGTTTTAAAAATTACAGCTTGCTTAGGAGAATAGAATTCTGTATACGATAGAAAAAAATGTTTAAAAACAAAAGTTATGAAGGAATGAAGGCGGAAAAAAGTAGCGCACGTTCCTAACGCACTGAACTGATGCTACGGTCTTGGCGATTATGCTTTTGTTTAGAAACCGGCCATTGAATTTCCTTTGCCATATTATTATATTTTTTATGGAAAATATTGTAGTATTTTGTTCACGAAACATATCAATAAAGCTTATTATAAATGAATCTTAATAAATTAACGATTTAAGCTCTTGTTTATAACACAGAAAGGGTGTTAAATTTATGATGAAACAGCGTATATAGCGGACCCTCTCGATATTATTCAGCTTTGCATGCATACTTGAAATAAAATGGGTGTCAAAAACATTCATCGTTTGCTGTTTATTATCAATGAGGTAATTATGTATAATTATATGAAATGTTATTTACCTTAAATTATCAATTTATTAAAGATTCTTGAAAATCACGGTTGGTGTTACGGGGGTCATTTCGTATTTTGACATCAGGGCATCATGTCCAACTATTCAAAATCAGATTTTTTTTCACTGGGACGATGACGGCTTAGATTTAGACAGGCAGACATATAGTTTATTCAGACTTATACAACAGTACATCGTCTTCAACTCAAATATATAAATTATTTTTAGACGAATTGTTAGGTGATTACACATATAGCAGTGATGATTCTGAGAATGTTGCCATGTTTCTTATCCGTGTAATCTAGAGTCCGTGGTTTGAGCATTTTTATCGCGGTGTTCAATAAAAGATATCTCAATAATCTTGTTTATTGAAGATATCTCAATAATCTTGTTTATTGATAGATCTGTGGTTTTATTGCCCCTGTGTTCAGCACAAACCAATTATCTCGTTATGATCAGATACTGTGCCGACCAATACTAAATAACACTATGGTGTCATACGCCACAGCAGGGACCTATACTTGTATATTGGTCCCTAACCACAGGTGGCAATGTCTGGTCAGTTTACACTTTTTATGATACCTCCATGTCTTCTCGTGGTATTTGTGGTCATTTCTTGGAGTAACGTAACGCCAAATACTCAATTTTGCGTTTATAATATATGTAGCTTATTGAAAACATTTATAGTCATCTGCCCATACAGATTGCCATAAACTAAATACTGTATAGATGTCAGCCAGCTTAATCATAATAATTATAAGTGCTTAATACCTATACATGTACATTTTAAACATTTAAAAAATCTAATACTTAACATTTAACGTATTTAGCGGGGACCGGTAAAAACTCCGTCATTTCGTAGTCCTATAAAGAGTGTATGGTAGTATACGGAACAACATGATTAAATACAGCATTCTCATTTGACCACAACGGGGTTAAATAATCTTTCCAAAAAATACAAATAATACAGAGTTATAATTTAGAATTCTATATATTTATAACTCTGATAACCTATAAAGATATTTCAATATACATGCATAGACAGTTGACTGTGATTTTCAAAAATCTTTAAATAATTTAATTAATTGATAATTTATGGTTAATAACCTTTCATATAATTTTACATAATTACCTTTTTGATAATAAACAACAAACGATGAATGTTTTGACACCCATTATATTTGAAGTATGCAAAGCCAAAAAATATCAAGAGGGTCCGCTATTTACGCTGTTTCATCATAAAATTAACACCCATTCTGTGTTATAATCAAGAGCTGAAATCGTTAATTTATTAAGCTTCATTAATACTTAGCTTTATTGATATGTCTCTAGAACAAAATATTTCAATATATTCCATAAAAAATATAATAATCATGGCAAAGGAAATGC
Source organism: Dreissena polymorpha (assembly GCF_020536995.1). Taxonomy (NCBI): domain Eukaryota; kingdom Metazoa; phylum Mollusca; class Bivalvia; order Myida; family Dreissenidae; genus Dreissena; species Dreissena polymorpha. The sequence goes on from NC_068362.1 coordinate 95,267,596, forward strand.
AATGGCCGGTATCTAAATAAAAGCATAATCGCCAAGACCTTAGCATCAGTTCGGTTCGTTAGGACGGCGCGCTACTTTCTTCCGCTTTCATTCCTTACTTGCTTTCATTTTTAAACCATTTTTTTTCTATCAAATACAGAATTCTATTCTACTAAGCAAGATGTTATTTTTAAATCTGAACTCCAAATATAAACGCTACAAATCGGTATAAAGTACGAACATGTCAACCTTAAATCTAGATTCTAAAACTCCAAAACGGTATGATATTTGCAAAAGTTAAAGTTATAACTCGCCGGGCTGCCAAAATCAGAAGAAAAACTTAATATATATTTATATATCTGAAAACTACGTTACGTAAGCTTTCTAATGATATATAATTTGTCAAAATCGACCTAGAAATGAAACTATAATTTAACAAAATACGTGAGTGGGTACATCAAATGTATAACCTTGGCGCTTCGATAAAAGATCAATAGTTACAACACGGTCACGTGACTTAGACACAACAAGATATTTGGCGTAACGGTCCCGTTTCTTATCCGTGTAATCTTGTGTCTGTGATTAAATTGAAGTCACTCAATTATTGGTCATTATAACTAAATATGAACAATGCTTGATGCTCGCACATAGTGTAACTTGATTTATGCATGTCCCATGGGTATTATCCCATCCAAAATTTCACTTTGCATATATGTGCTTGCTTAAAATGGCTGACAATCCTTCAAATGGCTGACAATCCTTCAATCCTTTTAATTTCAATCCTTTTCAATCAGCGTTTACTTGGCATTCGAATACTAACCCCCCCACCCCCCCCCCCCCCCCCCCCTCCGCAATATTTTCCCCACTGACTACTTTCTAATATCATCTACTAGTATATGATCTTGCCTTAAAAGTAACACACTCAAAATTGCTCTATAAAAACTGGTTTCAAGTCAGGCCATTCCATTGTTATCCTAGACATACATTTTGATTTGAATGAAAGAAGTCCAGGTTACTTTTAACTTAAAGGGGCCTTTTCGCAGATTTTGGCATGTTTGGAGTTTGTCATATAATGCTTTATATTGATAAATGCTAACATTTGATATAAAAAGCTCCAGTAAAAAATCAAGAATAAAATTTAAAAAAGAAAAAAAGGTAACTCTTAGCATTGGCTCGAACCACTGACCCCTGGAGTCCCGGAGTAAAAAGTCTCCAACTTGGATCTGAAACAACTTTTTTCAATTTTGTCAATTCACCCAAACATGAAAAGACCCTTAATAACTGGTTATTGTTTGACACAGAATATAAATCGAAGATAAAAAATGCAATTACATAAGTTGTCCATTTCAACAGTGGTGCAAATCCATATATTTTATGGGAACTTATTAAAGTCAGTGTCAAAGATCAAGAATTACATTTGCAGCAAACAAACAGAAAAACAATATCAAAATTGAAAAAGAACTCGAAAATAACTTTAAAAATATTGAAGAAAAACTGGAAAAAAATCACAAATGATTCATTACTTATGCAAAACTACAAATTAACAAAAGATGCATACAATGCATTAAACGAAGAAAAATAAAAGGTTTTCTCATTCAATCTAAATCTGAATGTTACTGTTAAATCTCATACATACAAAATGCACTTCTTGCTGATTTTAAACAGTTTTGTAATACTTTCTCCATAATTATTGTATTTCTACATTGAATATGATGCCACTGTTGGCAATTGTCACAAGCGACCGATCTTTGGTGGAGTAAATTCTCCTTAAGCTGAGGGGTAGGCATTTTTCCAATATGGCTAGACCATATCCGTACCAGATATTTATATTGTCATCAATAATAACGACTGTCACACTTTACCTTTAATGAGTATTTAAAGATGTGTTGACTTTATAAGTGTATATTTTCAATATCAATTAATGTAATTATTAACATCAATCTGTATGTATCATTGTATTCACAGCATATTAAGTATTGTAGTGTTTCCTGTAATAATATATTCTACATGACGTAAAAACATGTTGTCTGTATGGTCCGCAAATCTGGGCTTCTATGGACTGCAACTCTGGGCCGTATGGTCCATTGTCCGTATGGTTCATATACCGTGATGGCCTTGTCAAGTATTTCGTAAAATAAAGTTAACACCTTAACAATCAGTGTTCCTTATAGTAATAGCCACAATTTCAAAGCTAGATGTGGTATGATTACATAGATTTGTGTAGATACAAAATGCTCGTTTTTATTTATTGGTGACACAGTTAATGCCATTTTAATTTCCCGCAAATATATTGATTCATACAACAAACAAACACTAAAATGGTACCATGTTAGTGTTTATGTGTCCTATGAATAGATATTGTTGCTGGAAATTTAAATGGAATTAAATATGCAAAACAATATTAAAAACGAGCATTTTGTATCTACAAACATCTATTTTACCAGACCACATCTGGCGTTGAAATTTCGGCATAAGGAACACTGATTTTTAATAGTTTAACTTTATTTTACAAAACATATTGTACGAAATTTTCGTTGATTTTGAGTAGTAATGGGGCTTTTAAGACTATGCAGTAGATTAACTGAACCTTTAAACGGTGCAAATTAAACAAGAAATATCTTTAAAAAAGATATACGGCGTTGATTGTGGTCGATGTTTATGAACGATCAAAAGTTATCTCTATGAGATAAAAAGAAGCGGATGCCTTTTTTTCTGCGCAGTTGTTAGCTACATCATAAGCAAATCAATTACGGGGTGTTGCGCCAGATTTCGTGGCTTATTTTGCTTTATGTGATATTATTACTCAGATATCTATATTTACAGAATAGAAAAACACAAGAAACATGAAAATGAACGAGTGCATATAGGTCAGCCGGCAATACTCGAATCTTATTTAATTGCATAATTATAGTATAGCGAATTATTGTGGTCATGCTTAATAAACTGGTCTAAATGGATAAATATTTCTAATTAATTTTATCAAAATTGGTCCTTATCATGCAAATTTTGAAACCATATTAAAAATCGATGATTGACATACCACAATAATATCGCCGAATATTTTTATTTAGTATCTTTCTGATCAAAACAGACTTCAAGTGCACAAAGTTTACGAGACGGCGTTTATATAAAGATTTCTGCAACTGACCGCAAACTGACCTTGATACCTTGCGGATTGGAATGCAATGCATTACAGTCACTACGTTATTGTCAGTAAGACACAATGATCGCAACCCCTTTTGCGAACTCCGGTGATGAACTGTATATAAACTCTGACTTTCACAAAATGACCGCGTATTGACCCGAAACCTCGCGATTTGAAATGCAATGCAAGTAAGTACTAAATATGACAACATAGCCTTTAGTTAAACGCTTTTGCGCTGGTAATTCTCTGAAAATAAAAGGTGAACGCACAAACTGTATTTATGTCGAAAATTGATTGTAAAACTGTTCTATCTATTGGGCCTTTTCATTAGAGATAAAATTGTTTCATGCAGTAAAACAGTGTTACAAAGACGCGGATATGTTTCCAATGTTCTGGTGTTATACTCAAATCAGCCAATGGAATAAATGAAGTGTATTCATTCGTACCTAGCCGCGGGAAATTTTATTTGAGTATTATTGGACACTTACAAAGGTCAAGTCAGGGTGAAAAGCTGGCTTATTCAGCTTACGCCGAAAAAATAATCACTTTATAAACGTTATTGCTTCTTATAGACATGATATTTTTGTTCTTATTACAATGTCATTATACACAACCTGGTATATTACTACTGTACATGATGCCTACATACCGGTTGACTGGTTTTATATAAGACTGTCAACTGGTTGCAAATACAATGCTATAATGTTTAAATTTATTAATGCATTCAGATAGGCATTTGATGAAATACAACTGTCCTATAAAATTTCCAAAAATGTAGAGCCAGTATATATGGGTAAAACTTTGGCAGTCTAAAAAGGAAAGTCACCAATAATATTATTTTGGCTTAAAATGAGGGTGTTAAAAATCATAAAGTTTATGAAAACTTAACAGAATTACAGTATTCCAGTCATGTAGTCCAGGGCCCTCAATCTTATCAAATCCCCCACCTGAAAAGTATACTTTTTTCCTCTTTTGGAGGGGAAAAATTCCCCCTGATTTAAGAAAAAAACAAAAAAAAAATATTTTTTTTAAGATGTGTTTCATGATTATTATATCTCAATTCTATCTCAAATAAGTCTTGTCAAACATACTTAAATATGAAAAAAGAAATGAATATAGTGCAAACATGTACAACTGTAATAATGAGAGAGTAAGTAAAAAAATCCCCCAAGTCCCTTCAAAGTTACATTTATAGTTCACTCTTCGTGAAACTTTGTCAACATTTTTTCTAATGATATCTTGAAATGCACAGAACAGGACAGTTCCTTTGTATCTTAACTGAGCAGGTTTGGGCCCTTAAGGCCCTCTTGTTGGCATTTTGCATTGTTATATTGAGCATTACCTTGGAATAAACATAAATCTGTGCACTGCATTGATGACATCATTTCAATCACTTGTTCATTTGACCTTATATGTGGCTGTTTTTTGATTCAATGACACAAACCAGGGCCTTGCTATCAGGACCAGTGCTTTTCATAAAGCTGACTGCCATTTTTCTTGTTCTCCCTTTTTGTGACTAAGTTCTTTCCATGACATACTCCCTCCCTCTTATATGTCCTTGATTTACGGATTATGGATGTTTATCTTATTATGCACAGGCCTTATTAGAGCATACCAGGGCAAATTCATGACCCCATGTTGGAACACAGCACCGAGTGATATAATTGTACAGCCAGTCATTTATTATGTCCCTTACCATATAAAGGGCATGGCACTTTAACATCTGAGCTTTATACCAAGTGACTGATTCTTACCCAGCAAACGTCATTAAATGTTGTGCATGATTGCAGGGAGGACAGAAATGGACATACCAAAGGACCTGTCAGCAGAGAATGTCAGCTTCCCAAAGGAGAAGAACATTCTCAATGACATAGCCCAGGAGACAAAGGATGCCCCTGGCTATGGGTCCCTTTCAGAGGATGAGCTTATGGAGAAAGTGGAGGGTATCCTGATGGAGAAGATCAAGGAAGGGGAGAAGCGAGCTTACTTCCAGCTTGGATTGTTCTACTATGAGCAAGTGAGGACATCTTTTGGGATCCCTCATTTCATTATGGCATTTGATGCTGCTGGAACTTTGTCATTTAATGGGAATGTCTGTGCTCAATACCACTGTATACAGTCCTGACTTAATGCAGTCAGTATTGTTTGGTGTAAGGCTCTATTTCTTGATTATGGTAGGTGCTGCATGAACTTTGGTCACCTTTTTGAGAGCAAATGACTTTGTGTTGAAAAGTCAGCCCTCACTTCAAGCAGTTAGTATTTATTTCTAAACTGACTATTGTTATAGTTCATAAACCATAACCAATAAATGATGCAATCAAGATCGTCTTTGGGGACTGAAATTTGAATTTGCAAAATTAGTTATTTGCATATGCAGCTATTGCAGACTCCACTCTTGCAATTTCACAAAACGTTGCTTCATTGATGCTTTTGAGTGTGATAATTGTTTTGTTAAGTGTGTTTTTATGCCCCCATTTGAAGAAAAGGGGGCATATAGTGATTGGACTGTCCGTCTGTCTGTCTGTCTGTCTGTCCGTCTGTACGTCTTTCCGTCACACTTAGCGTTTAGGTTTCGAAAAATGCTCATAACTTCTATGTCCCTTGAGATATAACCTTCATATTTGGTATGCATGTGTATATGGACAAGGCCTTTCCATACGCACAAACTTTTTAACCCCTGTGACCTTGACCTTGAACTTAGGGTCCGCGTTTAGGTTTCGAAATCTGCGTTTAGGTTTCTAAAAATGCTCATAACTTCTATGTCCCTTGAGATATAACCTTCATATTTGGTATGCATGTGTATATGGACAAGGCCTTTCCATACGCACAATTTTTTTTACCCCTGTTATCTTTACCTTGAAGTTAGGGTCCGCGTTTAGGTTTCAAAATCTGCGTTTAGGTTTCGAAAAATGCTCATAACTTCTATGTCTCTTGAGATATAACCTTCATATTTGGTATGCATGTTTATATGGACAAGGCCTTTCCATACGCACAAAAGCTTTGACCCCTGTGACCTTGACCTTGAACGTAGGGTCCGCGTTTAGGTTTCGAAATCTGCTTTTAGGTTTCGAAAAATGCTATAACTTCTATCAAAGGGTTTATAGGGGGCATATGTCATCCTATGGTGACAGCTCTTGTTTTCATTATTCTTTAACTTTAGAAACAAATATATTTATAATGTGCTGCATTTTTTTTGTCTTCTTCTTCAGTGCCTAATGTCAATGTTTTTTAAAAAGAAAAATTTTCATTGTAGGGTGTAATGGAGAAGGCCATCATCTACTTTGAGCGCTCCAAAGAATTTGACTACCAGTCTTTGTACATGCTCAGCATCATGTTGTATGATGGGATTGGCTGCAAGTCAGACACTGTAAGTATAGATCTAGCCACTCTAACACAGACAATCGATCACCAGGGTCATTTTCCTAAGAATATAAAAAAATGAATATGTGGCAAGTTATCTACATAACTTCATTAGAAATAATTCTTCCTGGTATGATGTGTAACTTTTATTTAGAATACCATTTTCTTATAGGTATTTAATGATAGAAAAAGGTCTATGTTTTTTGTTGTTTTCTTATAGAAATTAGGTTGAAATGTGTACAGGATATTAACAAGAAAATCACTTTAAAGTGGTGTCAGTAATGCATGAACAAATAAACTAAGCAGCATATGAATCAAGTTAAAAAGTGGATGTGCCTATATTATTAAAATTGATAAAAAAAAATCAGATTGACTGCATATTCAATTCCTGGTGATCCTTGAGTTTCTTCAGTAAAGTGCATGTACATGTAGTCTTATTATTTGCAATCTCATTGCCTTGCATTTAATTGTATTTTAGTTTTTTGTGTAAATGCATGTTACAGCTAGTTTAGATTGACTTTTTCATGTTTTACAGTAATGAACTCGAAGACAAAACCAAATCCGTCAAAATAGGATATCTTTTTTTTTCAAATTTAATATATTATGTGTCATATGGATATGTCTTTGTTATCAATTAAGTGCAAAAACAGGGAAAAAAGAGAGGACAAAAGTATATAAATAGAAATTGATATCTACGTAGGCACAGATTTGAAATGTGAATGTGCTTGTCTATGTTATTCTCACGCCTAAGTTACTCATTCCCATGACTAACAGTGACTTGGCTACACAAATTGGCTATTCAACAATAAAAAAATAGTAAAGATTGATAGAAGAATGTATGCATTATATTAAGAAACACAATCTAACACTCTTTACTAACATTTTTTAAGATTATGTAAAGTCACAAAAAGTGAGATAGAAAAAATCTGTTAAAAGGTTTTCACCAATTATTTTGTAAATATGTATAAATATAACATGAAGCGATAAATATACCACCTTATTTTAAAAGCTTAAGTGGTGCAGTGGTAGCAAGTAAGTTTTTCTTAAAAGACCAGCATATGATCTGTGGTAGCTGGCAAGCTTTTTTATTGAGCTATTTTCTTGCTAGTATTAGTATCCAAAACTAATATAATTACTTAAGTTTTCTGAGGGAAGCCATTTTATTGCATTTCTTGTAATACAAAAATATGTGAAGAAGTCAATTTAATAAGTTGTGGTATTTATTAAGGTCATTAACTCATGGGAACACCAATGAAAAAAATTAATTTTGTGAACAAGATAACTATCTCCTAGTAATTATATAATCAACCAATTAAATTTCATGCTGATTGAAAGCATTTAAAAATGCAATTGTTGATATAACAGGGCTTTTTTTCCTTCTTTGGGACCCGCCGAAAAACCGCCCTTTCCCCTCGGATTTTTTTTCCCTCAGCAGGTAAATTTTCCCCCAGACTTCATTTTTTGCCCCTAAAAAAAAAAATAATTTTTTTTTTACTTTAAATACATAAGTTAACCTAATCAAGTGTAGAAAATATAACACATTGCATAATTAAATTATCTGTTGCCTTGAATTTGTTTTAAAAACAGCAAAATATGTTAAATTGATTATTTGAGACTTTCCTTATTTTCCCCAAAATCTGGCGTTTCGCATGATTTTTTCCCCCAAAATCCAGCATTTCGCGTGATTTTTTTCCCCTCAAAAAAGGCCAGGCCCTTTCCCCAAAATCAGATAAAAACCCCTGTATAAGAAATTATGATTTTCCTGAATTATAAACATGCTCAGAGCATTGCTTTACTAAGTGGAAGGACCGAGATACAAGACCCTGGTATTGTTTTTTAAAAAGCATCCATATACCACATCAGTGCCTTTGTAGATATCCTATGTAGTAATGTGCATTAATTTTTGCTGTTTTTTAGTCAGTTTTAAAATAATTTCATTTTTTCCTTATTTTGAAAAAAGTGTAATAATATATATATAAATATCTGATGCTAGCATGAGTCTGTGGCTTATATTGTAAATTTGTTATTCTTACATCTTATACTTATGTAATAATTGTGTGTATTCATGTTTCCCCATCGACCGAAATATTGCAGAAGGCTCCCAGGGCTATTTCACGGCATTGGGGAGTATTAGATTTAAGCATGATATTAGGAAGAATAGTGTCCAATCCCCCGAAATTGTGGAAAAATATCGATGTGCCATGAAAAATATCACACCATTATAGATACACTACATGGTACATGTAGGACATTAACCCTTTGCATGCTGGGAAATTTGTCGTCTGCTAAAATGTCGTCTGCTGAATTTCTAAAATTAGCATTTTCTTCGACTTTTTTCAGAGAATACTATCAGAATAGCAAACAGTTTGGATCCTGATGAGACGCCACGTTCTGTGGCGTCTCATCTGGATCCAAACTGTTTGCAAAGGACTTTAAAATTCGGTTCCCGCACTGAAAGGGTTAACAGGAATGTTCTGAACAAAGAAGATAAGTAAAACTTGTTTCATTGGGTTACAACTTCAAATCTTTATTTCTATCCTGAATACTAATAGGTTCACCATTATTTTTCATATCTATAAGACCAATCATCAGTAGAGACATGACTTTTTGGTACTTAAATATGCTGGAAAACGCTTAGAAATAGCCCTGTCTCCCATGTAACTGAATAGGTGCTGCATTGTGAATGTTATTTGTAGGTTAGAAAGACTGAAGCCAGGAAGGTACAGCTAGTGTACTTTTTGTAGACTTGATGTATTCCTATTTATGCATTTTATTTTATTATGCCCCCCCTTCGAAGAAGAGGGGGTATATTGCTTTGCTCATGTCGGTCGGTCGGTCTGTCGGTCGGTCTGTCGGTCGGTCAGTCTGTCCGTCCACCAGGTGGTTGTCAGACGATAACTCAAGAACGCTTGGGCCTAGGATCATGAAACTTCATAGGTACATTGATAATGACTCGCAGATGACCCCTATTGATTTTGAGGTCACTAGGTCAAAGGTCAAGGTCACGGTGACCCGAAATAGTAAAATGGTTTTTGAATGATAACTCAAGAAAACATACGCCTAGAATCATGAAACTTCATGGGAAGATTGATCATGACTCGAAGATGACCCCTATTGATTTTGAGGTCACTAGGTCAAAGGTCAAGGTCACGGTGACCCGAAATAGTAAAATGGTTTCCGGATGATAACTCAAGAATGCATACGCCTAGGATCATGAAACTTAATTGGTAGATTGATCATGACTCGCAGATGACCCCTATTGATTTTGAGGTCACTAGGTCAAAGGTCAAGGTCACGGTGACCCGAAATAGTAAATGGTTTTCGGATGATAACTCAAGAACGCATATGCCAAAGATCATGAAACTTGATAGGTAGATTGATCATGACTCGCAGATGACCCCTATTGATTTTGAGGTCACAAGGTCAAAGGTCAAGGTCACGGTGACCCAAAATAGTAAAATGGTGTCCGGATGATAACTCAAGAATGCTTATGGCTAGGAGCATGAAACTTCATAGGTACATTGATCATGACTGGCAGATGACCCCTATTGATTTTCAGGTCACCAGGTCAAAGGTCAAGGTCACAGTGACAAAAACATATTCACACAATGGGGGGCATGCATGTTTTACAAACAGCCCTTGTTTAGTTTGCTTTTAGTATATGAAACAGTGTAGCGTTTATTCAAAAATATTTTCTGCTACTTTAACATTCTTTCCTTCCAAGTGACTGAACATGAAAAGAAAAACTATTTTGTTATTAGTAGTTTTTTATCCTTCGCCAAAGGCGGAGGGATGTACAGAATTGGCTTCGTCCATCTGTTTGTCAGAACCATAACCCTACACTTTCTTTAATAAGAGTTATTGACCTTTATTGTTGTTTTAGTATGATGTATCTTTTCTCAGATACCATGCAAGACTTCAACATGAAACTTCATGGGTGTATAGATATTCATCAGGAGAAGTGCCATGCTTAAGAACCATAACTCTTCACTGTTTTAATTTAGAGTTATTGCCCTTTATTGTTTTTGTATTCTGGAACTTTAAAGGGCTATATCTCACATATGATACAACATTTCACTGTGAAACGTCATGAGTGTGTAGAAATAACTGGGAAGAAGTGCCATGCACAAGAACCATAACCCTTTACTGTTTTATCCTAGAGTTATTTCCTATTGTTGTTTTTAGCTCCACTGGTCAAAGGCCAGCGGGGCTTATGTCATGGTCCTGTGTCCATCGTGAGTGCGTCTGTGCGTTAACTTTTCCTTAAAACATCTTCTTCTCCTAAACTACTGGTCCAATTCTGATGAAATTACTCAGGAATGTTCCTGGGGTGAACCTCTTTCAAATTTGTTCAAATTATGCCCCTGGGGTCAAATTTGACCCTGCCCCAGGGGTCACAAAAAATGAAAATCTGCTTATATAAGGCCTATTTTGTGAAAAGTTTCAAAATCTTCTTGTCCATAACCATTGGGCCTAGGGCTATCAAATTTGGTATGTAGAGACATCTAATAGTCCTCTACCAAATTTCTTCAAATTATGCCCCTGGGGTCAAATTTGACCCTGCCCAGGGGGTCACAAAATTTAACATATGCCTATATAAGGCCTATTTTGTGAATTTTTTCAAATCTTTCGTCCATTACCATTGGGCGTAGGGCTATCAAATTTGGTATGTAGAGACATCTAATAGTCCTCTACCAAATTTCTTTAAATTATGCCCCTGGGGTCACATTTGACCCTGCCCAGGGGGTCACAAAATTGAACATATGCTTATATAAGGCCTATTTTGTGAAAACTTTAACAATCTTTCTGTCCATAACTGTATGGCATAGCAGGGCTCAACATTAACAGTTGTCCTATTGCCCCTGGCAAGTAAAAGTTAGGTCCAGGCAAGTTATTTTATAATCAAGTTGTCCTCCCGGGCAAGTGCAAAAAAGTGCATAGGGCTACCAAATTTGGTATGTAGTGACATGTAATAGTTCTCTTCTTAGTTTGTTCAAATTATGCCCTGGGGTCAAATTTGAAACTGCCCCAGGGGTCACAAAAATGAACATATGCTTATATAAAGCCTATTTTGTGCAAACTTTAAAAAGCTTCTTGTCCATAACCTTAGGGCCTAGGGCTACCAAATTTGGTATGTAGTGACATCTAATAGTTCTGTACTTAGTTTATTCAAACTATGCCCCTGGGGTCAAATTTGACCCTGCCCTGGGGGTCACAAAAATGAACATACGCTTAAATAAGGCCTATTTTGTGCAAACTTTAAAAATCTACTTGTCCATAACCGTATGGCATAGGGCTACCAAATTTGGTATGTAGTGACATCTAATAGTCCTCTACCAAGTTTGTTCAAATTAAGCCCCTGGGATCAAATTTGACCATTCCCCAGGGGTCACAAAAATGAACCTATACTTAAATTGGGCCTATTTAGTTCAAACTTTAAAAATCTTCTGTCCATAACCATTGGGCCTATTTCTACCAAATTTGGTATGTATTAAAATCTTAAAGTTCTCTAACAAGTTTTTTCAAATTATGCCCCTGGGGTCAAATTTGACCCTGTCCCGGGGGTCACAAAGATGAACATATGCTTAAATAAGGCCTATTTTGTGCAAACTTTAAAAATCTTCTTGTTCATGATTATAGAGCTTAGGGCTACTAAATTTGGTATGTAGTGACATCTAATAGTCCTCTACCAAATTTGTTCAAATTATTCCCCTGGGCTCAAATTTGACTCTGCCTCAGGGGTCACAAAACTGAACATATGCTTATATAAAGCCTCTTTAGTGCAAACTTTAAAAATCTTCCTGTCCATAACCAATAGGCCTAGGGCTACCAAATTTGGTATGTAGTGACATCTTATAGTTCTCTACCAAGTTTGTTCAAATTATGCCCCTGTGGCCAAATTTATATATAAAAATGCTCACCCTTCCAACTTTAATCGCCCAGTTGGACGAGGGATAGAAAGAGAAAGTCATATGCTTGAGTACATTTCAACCCATGCACATTGCACGCTTTTTTCGCATAAAAACAGTGGAGCGATACAGGGCCATCATGGCCCTCTTGTTTTGTATGATATAACTTTTCAATGCTATCTCAAATATGCTACAAGATTTCAACATGGAACTTCATGGGTTTATAAATATGATTGAGAAGCATTGCCATTCATAAAAACAATGACGATTCTTTTTATTATGTTTTATGACATACCATATATCAAGGGATTTGCACTCATCCATTTACAAAATTTATTTGGCAGGGGATATCAATTTAAACTGATTTGCTTGGTTTTTTAGCTCGGCTGTTTTTGGAGAAAACCCGAGGTATTGTCATAGCCAGCTCGCCGTCAGCCGTCCGCAGGCGTCGTGCTAAAACCTTTACATTTGCTCTAAAATCAAAGTGCTTCCACCTACAACTTTGAAACTTCATATGTAGATGCACCTTGATGAGTTCTACATGCCACACCCATTTTTGGGTCACTAGGTCAAAGGTCAAGGTCACTGTGACCTCTAAAAAAAATATTAAAAAATTCTGACAAGCTTTCATTTATTCAAAACTGCACTCGCAGTAGAGCGTGGCACCCGTTATGCGGTGCTCTTGTTTTAAATACTCTGTGCTATTATCAAAGCAACAAATAACCTACTAGTATATGCTTTGGTTTTTAAGGTGTTCATCATAAATCTAAACCTGGATGCCATTACATACATCTTATCCAATACTTAACTTATTTCTTCAACTACAGGATCACGGGTTATACTTGAGACTTGAATTTGTGTTTGCTTTATATCCCCATCCCTGTCATCTGCATGGTTCTTAATTGATAAGATTAATAAATAATCTGATTTATAAAGATTACAAACTTACAATGATATTTGTAAACTGTGTCAAGAGTTGTCTGCCCAATTGATGGCCATGTGATGATTCTTTCAGAACACAAAGTATAAATTACTTTAGTAATGCAAAAATGGGTCTTATAAAACATTTTGATGTCATGTATCCAGCCAAGCCAATTGTCCAGTCTGGTTAGGAGCTCTTCTGTTGGCTATTAAGTCACACTATTGCATAGGCGTGTCTTTTTTGTTCCCTACCGGTGAAACCGGAGGGGACTAATGGTTTGCGCTCTGTGTGTCAGTCAGTCAGTCACACTTTTCTGGATCCTGCGATAACTTTAAAAGTTCTTCATATTTTTTCATGAAACTTGAAACATGGATAGATGGCAATATGGAGATTATGCACGTCATTTCATTTTGTTTCTTCATCAAGAATTCTGGTTGCTATGGCAACAAATATAAAAAAATAAAAAACATAAAAAATTCTGACAATGGTGGAGTTTCACCGGTAGGGGACCATATTGCTTGGCAATCACTTGTTTTATTGGTCATGTTGAGTCCTTAGATTTCATGCTGGATGCTTAAACATTAAGAATTAAATATTTTATATCCTCATGATATAAAAATATCCAAAAATTCCAAATAATTTCAAGTTTAATTTGTTATTTCAGTCATGTAAGTTTCCACTAAATTATCATATAATCTCGAACCAGACATTTAATGATGACTGTGAATTAAGGTATTGTAATTGTCATTTTACCCAACAAAATGTATGGGCAAATGTGACTGCATATATCCCTTTTCAGTGAAAACTGCAATTAACTCTTGATTTATTACACCAGTCATATAATATCTAACCAGTGGCCACAAATGAACTATGAAGACCTTATGTGTGCCAATAATGTACACAAGTTTTAATGAACTATGAATACCATATGTGTGCCAATAATGTAAACAAGTTTTAATGAACTATGAAGACCGTATGTGTGCCAATAGTGTACACAAGTTTTAATGAACTATGAATACCTTATGTGTGCCAATAATGTACACAAGTTTTAATGAACTATGAATACCTTATGTGTGCCAATAATGTACAAAAGTTTTAATGAACTATGAATACCTTATGTGTGCCAATAATGTATACAAGTTTTAATGAACTATGAATACCTTATGTGTGCTAATAATGTACCTTATGTGTGCCAATCATGTACCTTATGTGTGCCAATAATGTACCTTATGTGTGCCAATAATGTACACAAGTTTTAATGAACTATGAATACCTTATGTGTGCCAATAATGTACCTTATGTGTGCGAATAATGTACCTTATGTGTGCCAATAATGTACACAAGTTTTAATGTTTCATGCTTCTGTGTGCATTTGTTAAAAGGCTTTTATTTAGTTGGTATGTAAATGCAAAGGCAAATAAGTTACAATTATATGTTTACGAACATAGCTGGTTTGTAAAATATATTTTACTTTTTTGGGCTGCCTTGATAAGAACAATATAATCATATTTGGAGAGCCACATCAACATTTTAACTTTTAGTAGATCTTTAATATGATTGCTCTCACATTTGAACAAAGTCAATTGAATATCACTCAATGTTTTATCTACCTGAGGTTATTTGCAATGTTCTCTATTGATATTGATTTACACAATTTGCTTCTTGCCAAATTCAATACAATATTATTTGTCTGTAGTGCTTATAGCTGTATTCTGATCTTTCTTATCTCTGTTGACATGTATGTATAAATAAAATATTGTGCCATTAAACACTGTGTCATTTAAAGTCCACAAATATCAGTGATTTGCACAGAAATGACTCTGTGTAAATGAAGAATACATTCAGATTTTCACTGAAATCAACTTAGTGCGTATTTATTGTCTGTCTTGCATTTGCACTCTTAACTTTGTATAGCTAACAATTCCAATCAATGCACTAGTAAATTTATTGTCCAGGGACATATGATGCCCAATGTTTAGGGACACTGCATTGTGGACAATACTTAAGTGATATTTTTGTTTGCAGATATATTGGGATTCTATGCATTAACTCAGTTTTATTATCAACTGTTGCAAGATAATGGCACAAAAGGTGTTTATTTCTCCGAATTTCTGCCAGATTCTCCGCAATCACTTTTTTGTATAGCACATAATTGTTTTTGGATCTTGTATTTTCTGTCAAATGGCCCAATTAATGATAACACATTGATATTAATGTCCTTCCTTGTTTTTCTGGAAATGTTCCATCTTTTTGCTGTCTTTCTCTTGTTTTACACAAGACATATTTTCAATAATCTCAATAAACATTTGCCAATTGATCTTTAATTCAAGTAGTAAAAGACAAGGTAATGACGTGTTTAAAACAGTATTAATACTTTTTATTGATTTGTTTGTTTTGATGTTTTAAAACTGTGTTTCTTCCATGTTTCTGAATCTCATATATAAAACCAAAGTTTCATTTAAATATAACTACACAAACAACAACAAACAAACGAAACTATTGGGTAAAAGTGAAAGATAAACTCAGATGATGTTTGATACTTTTTGCAGAAAACTGCTGTAAGCTACATTCGCAAGATAGCCCACTCTGAAGACAAGCGTTCCAAGCACTTGGTCAATGCAGCTCAATTCAACCTGGGCCGGGCATACTTCCAGGGATATGGAGTTGACAGGCAATCAGATACTGAAGCTGAGAAGTAAGTGCCGTGGTGGTATAATGGGGGCACTTGCATGACAGATGCAGTGCCAGGATGGTCGGTCTACTGGAGTAACTGTATCAGTCATTTAGTCTCCCTCAAATGTTATCAGTTTGTGCGGTAGACTGCTTCTACATTTTGCATGGAATTAAATTGAAAGTTTAAATATGTCATCACTCATTTTTTAATTTGCAAGACCCCTTTTAACTGCCATTGATCCACACATTCTTGAGTTATTTGCCCTTGAACATAGCTATAAAGTGTTGTGGGGGTATGAGTAACTTTTGTGACCAAGCTCTACTTTAGAAAGTCTGAACTTAGAAATTTCTAGTCAAATATTAAAACAATAGAGCAGTCATGGCCCAAAAGGCCCACCTGAGTTTTGACTGAGCAGAAAGTCACCTTGAGATGGGCTTTTAACAAGATGTATGTCACCACCTCCTTCAATAATATGTCCAGCTTAGAAACATGAAATTATCGGGATAAGTGTTATCTAAATGTGTTGCAATACACCAAAAGGAAACAAATTCAAGTGTAAAAATAGATTGATTACACCATAAATATAATGCAGAAAATAAAACATGATTTATTAGTTGATGGTTGACAAATGGTTAAATTCTGCATTTACTTGATTTCAAACAGATGAGAGCTGTATGTCTTTAAGCAAGGCTTTGCAAACACTGGAAAGGTCAATTAAACATGGTTAATGTAAATGAAAAGGTCAAGTCAAACTTTGGAAAGTTGAATTCAAACACTGGAAAGGTCAATGCAAGCACTGGAAAGATGAATTCAAAGACTGGAAAGGTCAATTCAAAGACTGGAAAGGTAAATTCAAAGACCAGAAGGTCCATGCAAACACTGCAAAATTGAATTTAAACACTGGAAAGGTGATTTCAGTCTCCACCTCTACCTCACAGGTTCTGGTTGCTGGCAGCAGATGATGGCAATCCCAAGGCCAGTGTAAAGGCCCAGTCCACATTGGGCATGTTCTACTCACGTGAGGAGAGCCTGGACCTTAAACAGGCCTTCTTCTGGCACTCTGAGGCCTGCGGAAATGGATCCTTGGAGTCGCAAGGTAAAATAAACATCTTGCAGCGAATGCTCAAATATATGTCTCAGTTGGATTGAGAGATTTTTATGTTAGTGAAAAATCTCTTTCCTTATGAATAAAGACTCTTGTTTCTTATAAGTGATAATTAAAATCAATATGTATACAGCTTCTTGTAATTATCTAATGACGCTTATAATAATTATTTTTTTACATGGTCTGTTTTTGATGTTGTTGTTGTTTTAAACATAGTGTTTTTTGTCTCAATAATGCTTATTCCATCAGACCAAACATGATCTACAATTATCAAGGTCTGCTTAAGAATGCAGACTCTGCCAAAATGTGTTGAAAATCACATTACCTGTACTGTATGCATTCACTTGTTTAATTATATAACATTTTCCTCTGTAACCAGGGGCCCTAGGTGTCATGTACGAGTATGGCGTTGGTGCACGTAGGGACACCGACTCTGCCTACGTATGTCTCAAGGGTGCTGCAGACCGGGGCAATGTGTACGCCATGGGCAACCTCGTGGCTCACTACTACCGGCGTAAGCTCTACACCAAGGCTGCAGATCTGGCGTCCAGGTTGGATTATCTGGAGTTGTGATTAACTTGATTTAAAGTATTTGTTAACAATGTCATATTTCGGATATGAAAGGTTAATTGATGTTTTAGATATCAACAAGAAATATTTAGCCAATGTTTGTAGAAATGCCCATGATTGTGAAAGAGTCTTTTCAAACTCTTTTTATATTTATATTTTTATTATCTTATCCCTCTTAAATTATTTTTTAAATAATCAAAATGTTTAATTTCAGTCAGTTTCAACATTGCATCAGTTTTGTTTTTAAGGAAGAGCCTAAGAGATTATTTTGTCTTACATTTTTAGGGTGTCTGGCCTTTCGGATATTGATCTGATTGCCCAGCAGACTGACTGCCTGCATTCGTACATACGGAAGGGTATCGCACTGTCATGTTTCTACTATGCAAGGTGCCTTCACGAGGGACTCGGGACAAAGAAGGATGAGGGCGAGGCCAAGAAATACTACTCTAGGGTAGGAGTCTGATAATTATCAGTTGAGTGAAATAATTGGACAATAATTTCCACCTTTTTAGCTCACCTGATTGCTCAGGTGAGCTTTTGTGACCGGTCTTTGTCCGTCATCCGTCCATCCGTTAACATTTGTTCGTAAACACTCTAGAGGCCACATTTATTGTCCGATCTTCATGAAACTTGGTCAGAAGCTTCGTCCCAATGAAATCTCGGTCGAGTTCGAAACTGGGTTGTGCTGGGTCAAAAACTAGGTCACTAAAACAAAAAAAAGAAAAAACTTGTAAACACTGTAGAAGTCACATTTCATGCCCAATCTTCATGTAACTTTGTCAAAATGTTTGTCTTAATGATATGTTGGTTGAGTTCAAAAGTGTTTCCGGTCCGTTGAAAAACATGGCCGCCAGTGGGTGGGGCAGTTTTCCTTATTTGGCTATAGAGAAACCTTGTAAACACTCTGGAAGTCACAATTTTTGCCAAATCATCATGAAAGTTGGTCAAAACATTGGTTTTATTGATTTCTCGGACGAGTTTGAAAATGGTCCAGATCGGTGAAAAAACATGGCCGCCAGTGGGCGGGGCATTTTTCTCAATATGTATATAATGAAAACATGTCAACACTCTAGAAGTCACATTTTTGGCCTAATTTTCATGAAATTTTGTCAGAACTTTTGTTTTCTAGATACTTGAGTTAAGTTTGAAAATGGTTCTGGTCTGTTGAAAAACATGGTTGCCAGGGGGACGTGGCAGTTTTTCTTATTTTTATATGGTAAAAAGGCTTGCAAACAATCATGAATTAAGGTCATGTAACATGTGAGACAACTCTTCTAAATATTGCATTTAAGAATACAATAGTTACTCCCCTTTGATTATTAATGTTTTTATAATAATACAGTTATGTTGTGTTTCATTTATGTGTTAATTGTTATTTGAGGTTGGAAGTTTTTATGCCCCCTTTCGAAGAAAAGGGGGCATATAGTGATCGGACTGTCCATCCGTCCGTCTGTCTGTCTGTCCGTCTTTCCATCACACTTTGCATTTAGGTTTCCAAAAATGCTCATATGTCCCTTGAGATATAACCTTCATATTTGGTATGCATGTGTATATGGACAAGGCCTTTCCATACGCACACAATTTTTTAACCCCTGTGACCTTGACCTTGAACTTCGGGTCCGCGTTTAGGTTTAAAAATCTGCGTTTAGGTTTCGAAAAATGCTCATAACTTCAATGTCCCTTTAGATATAACCTTCATATTTGGTATGCATGTGTATATGGACAAGGCCTTTCCATCTAAATCTGCGTAAAGGTTTCGAAAAATGCTCATAACTTCTATGTCCCTTGAGATATAACCTTCATATTTGGTATGCATGTGTATATGGACAAGGCCTTTCCATACGCACAAAAAAATTCTACCCCTGTGACCTTGACCTTGAAATAGGGTCCGCGTTTAAGTTTCAAAATCTGCGTTTATGTTTAGAAAAATGCTCATAACTTCTATGTCCCTTGAGATATAACCTTCATATTTGATATGCATGTGTATATGGACAAGGCCTTTCCATACGCAATTTTTTTTTTCCCCTGTGACCTTGACCTTGAACTTAGGGTCCACGTTTAGGTTTCAAAATATGCGGTTAGGTTTTGAAAAATGCTCATAACTTCTATGTCCCTTGAGATATAACCTTCATATTTGGTATGCATGTGTATATGGACAAGGCCTTTCCATATGCACAAAAAAATTTACCCCTGTGACCTTGACCTTGAACTTAGGGTCTGCATTTAGGTTTCGAAATCTGTGTTTAGGTTTCTAAAAATGCTCTTAACTTCTATGTCCCTTGAGATATAACCTTCATATTTGGTATGCATGTGTATATGGACAAGGCCTTTCCTTACACACACAATTTTTTACCCCTGTGACCTTGACCTTGAACTTAGGGTCCGCGTGTAAGTTTTGAAATCTGAGTTTAGGTTTCGAAAAATGCTCATAACTTCTATGTCCCTTGAGATATAACCTTCAAATTTGGTATGCATGTGTATATGGACACGGCCTTTCCATACGCACACACATTTTGACCCCTGTGACCTTGAACTTAGGGTCGGCATTTAGGTTTCGAAATCTGCGTTTAGGTTTCAAAAAATGCTATAACTTCTATCAAAGCGTTTATAGGGGGCATATGTCATACTATGGTGACAGCTCTTGTTTTTAGCTCACCTGATTGCTCAGGTGAGCTTTTGGGACTGGTCTTTGTCTGTCGTCCGTCCGTCCACATTTGTTTGTAAACACTCTAGAGGCCACATTTATTGTCCGATCTTCATGAAACTTGGTCAGAAGATTTGTCCCAATTAAATCTCAATCGAGTTTGAAACTGGGTCATGTTGGGTCAAAAACTAGGTCACTAGGTCAAAAAAAAAAAAAAGCTTGTAAACACTGTAGAAGTCACATTTAATGCCCAATCTTCATGTCACTTTGTCTATATGTCTGTGTTAATGATATGTTGGTTGAGTTCAAAAGTGGTTCCGGTCCATTGAAAAACATGGCCGCCAGTGGGCGGGGCAGTTTTCCTTATATGGCTTTAGAGAAACCTTGTAAACACTCTAGAAGTCACAATTTTTGCCCAATCATCATGAAAGTTAATCAAAACATTGGTTTAATTGATATGTCGGACGAGTTCGAAAATGGTCCAGATTGGTGAAAAAACATGGCCGCAAGTGGGCGGAGCATTTTTCTCTATATGTATATAGTGAAAACATGTGAACACTCTAGAAGTCACATTTTTGCCCAATTTTCATGAAATTTGGTCAGAACATTTGTTTCAATGATACGAGAGTCGAGTTGGAAAATGGTTCCGGTCAGTTGAATAACGTGGCTGCCGGGGGGGGGCAGTTTTCTTATATTTATATAGTAAAAAAAAGCTTGTGAACACTCTAGAAGTCACATTTTTTGCCCAATCATCATGAAACTTGGTGAATAGATTTGATTTATATAAATCTCAGGTGAGTGTGCAAATGGTCCTGATGGGTCAATAAACATGGCTGCCAGGGGGGTGGGCAGTTTTCCTTATGTGACTATTATAGAGAGAAACCTTGTGATCTTACACTATAGAAGTCACATTTTTTGCCTAATCATCGTAAAACTTAGTCAGTACATTGGTTTTATTGATTTATTGGACAAGTTGGAAAATGGCTCAGACTGGTGAAACGCTTTTTAGCTCACCTGATTGCTCAGGTGAGGTTTTAGGATTGGTCTTTGTCCGCTGTCCGTCCGTCCACATTTGGTTTGTAAACACTCTAGCATTCACATTTCTCAAGCATTTTTTATCAAAGTTGCTGAAAGATCTCAGTCAAGTTTGATGATGAGCAAAATCACATAATTAATGCAATAATTATTGCCCTTAGATTTTCCAAATTTTCATTATATTATACAAAATCCTTGTAAGCAAAGTTTGATGTTTGGGGGGTCATCTCAAAATATAGGTCACCATTTCAAATCTTACAAAAACAAAAACACTCCCTACGCCAGAGTTTCGGTTCAATAATGATGAAACTTGACCAGGATGTTTGTCTGGTCAATATCTAGGTCATGTTTGACATTAGGTAAAGATTGAATGAACCGACTCCTCTCAGGTGAGCGAACTAGGGCCATCTTGGCCCTCTTGTTTTGGTTATGGCTTATCCGGTTTTTTTAACCTACACAAGGTTAACCAAAAACAACATTTTGTTTAACATCAATATTTCATCTTCCATGGTTAGATACATGCATGGATGGTGTCTTTGAACACTATCATCATATTACCTGACCTTATTCTGACCTTCACATAAGACTTATTAAGAAGGTGAAAATTCTTGGTGTTTCAACTTACATCAATTATGCTACCTACAAAGCTTTGATACTTGCACACCCACATCACCTGACCAGACTCATTAAGAAGATCAATATTTTGGGGTAACCCAAAACCATGCATTTCATCTGACATCAATAATGCTATTTTAAAAGCTTTGATACTTGCATGGATTGTGTCTTTAATTACTATCAACACACACACATCACCTAATCTCATTTTAACCATGACATGTACTTACTTGTGGACTTATATGGATGTTTTCCAAGAAGACTTTCAACACCTCCACATCATCTGACATCATTTTGACCTTGAATCTTTTTTTAATTGGACTGATGCAAATTGGCCCATTTGTAAATACTGACAAGGAGTTCAATGGGGGCATATGCTGGAATATTTTGGTTAATTATCCTTATTTTACCTGCAAACAAATATATAGGTAGCTCAACCATACAGTTACCTATAGATGAACATATTTGCCCTAGGTTTTATTTCCAAGGATTCAAAGTTAATAGATTTTTAGCTCGACTATTATATATGAAAAATAGCTATTCTACTCACGTTGGCGTTGGCGTTTCCGTTGGCGTTTCCATGAGCGTGCAAATGTTAAAGTTTGCGTACTACCCCAAATATTTTTAATGTCCCTTGACATATTGCTTTCATATTTTGCATACTTGTTTACCATCATGACCCCAACCTATAAACAAGAGCAGACAACTGTATCAAGCATTTTGACAGAATGATGGCCCCTTTTATACTTAGAATATGCATATTATTGATAAATCTATGTTAAACTTTGACAAAACAACACTTACCTGACATACCACAATGCACTCCACCCAAACCATCCCCCGCGCCCCCCCAGAAAAAAAAAATAAAAAAATTCTTATTTTTGAAAGATCATCTATTAAAAGATCACACACCCACATTATTCTCCCCCCACTCACCCCCAACCCCCCCCCCCCAAAAAAAAATTGTTTTTTTATTTTGAAAGATCATCTATTAAATGATCACACACCCACATTATACCCCCCCCCCCTCTCCATGATGGCTTACGTTATACTGTCAAGCACTTGAATAGTCAAGCGGGCTGGGGTGAGAGCTCTTGTGATTATGCTAATATGAAAGTATTGCTAGATCAGTCAACTCAATTCTCGCTTGAGTATCTATGGGTCAGTTCTCTATAATTTTTATCTCTGAATCAGGGATATGTTCTATATCCCATCACATTGGAGTTTGGTTGCTGGTCACTTTAGCTTTGATTATTTTTGTACCATTCAATTGTCATAATTGTGAAGGAGTTTAATCTAGTAAACAACGCAGGTCCTCTTTTAACACATGCACATATTCTTGTTTCAGTGTTACCACTTTGACCCGGAAGTATGCGCCAGTCTCCAGACTAAGACTCAGCACGGGCTCATGTAGGAAGACAAATGTCAGGGGTATGGGGCAACTCAATCGCTTCGTATTTGTCTATATTTATTTTTATGAAAAGAACAAACTAACTTGTTGTGTAAAGCTGCCAATAAATACAGGCATCTCTGCTGATTTTATTCCATGATTTTGTTATTGGTTTTTATACGCCCGTCTATGACGGGACGTATTATGGTATACCCCGCGTCCGTCTGTCCGTCCGTCCGTCTGTCCGTCCGTATGTCTGTTAATGTCGTACGCTACGTCAAATATCCTTTGACAGATTTTCTTCAAATTTTAACACAATCTTAATATTGATAAACCCTGATCCCCTTTCGTTTTTGACGGAATTCTGAATTGTCGTTCCAGAGTTATGGGACTTTGTTCGTCAAAATTTCGTGATTTCATTGAATGTCCTACTGTAGCTATATAAAAATGTTAAAGTTGTTATAACTTTGGTATGCTTGGACCTAGAGTCTTGAAACTTGACATGAAGGTTGGCCAGAACTAGTAAGTAACCACTGGACATTTCAAGGTCATTCATTTGAAGGTCAAGGTCACTGTGACCTTGAATGTAAAAATGTTAAAGTTGTTATAACTTTGGTATGCTTGGACCTAGAGTCTTGAAACTTGACATGAAGGTTGGCCAGAACTAGTAAGTAACCCCTGGACATTTCAAGGTCATTCATTTGAAGGTCAAGGTCACTGTGACCTTGAATGTAAAAATGTTAAAGTTCTTATTTCATGTTATAACTTTGGTATGCTTGTACCTAGAGTCTTCAAACTTGAAATAAAGATTGGCCAGTACTAGAAGATGACCACTGGTCATTTCAATGTCATTCATTTGAAGGTCAAGGTCACTGTGACCTTAAATGTTAAAATGTTAAAATTGTTATAACTTTGGTATGCTTGGACATAGAGTCTTCAAACTTGACATGAAGGTTTGCAAGCACACTTAGATGACCACTGGTCATTATAAGGTCATTCATTCTAAGGTCAAGGTCACACAAGGTCACTGTGACCTTAAATGTTAAAATGTTAAAATTGTTATAACTTTGGTATGCTTGGACATAGAGTCTTCAAACTTGACATGAAGGTTTGCAAGCACACTTAGATGACCACTGGTCATTTCAAGGTCATTCATTCTAAGGTCAAGGTCACTGTGACCTTAAATGTTATTGTTGTTCATGTATCCTACCGTAGCTCAAATATCCCCCGATGGATTTTTTATACGCCCGTCTATGACGGGACGTATTATGGTATACCCCGCGTCCGTCTGTCCGTCCGTCCGTCCGTCCGTCCGTCTGTTAATGTCGTACACTACGTCAAATATCCTTTGACAGATTTTCTTCAAATTTTAACACAATCTTAATATTGATAAACCCTGATCCCCTTTCGTTTTTGACGGAATTCTGAATTGTCGTTCCAGAGTTATGGGACTTTGTTCGTCAAAATTTCGTGATTTCATTGAATGTCCTACTGTAGCTCAAATATCCTTCGATGGATTTTTTTCAAATTTCAACGCCCGTCTATGACGGGACGTATTATGGTATACCCCGCGTCCGTCTGTCCGTCCGTCCGTCCGTCCGTCCGTCTGTTAATGTCGTACACTACGTCAAATATCCTTTGACAGATTTTCTTCAAATTTTAACACAATCTTAATATTGATAAACCCTGATCCCCTTTCGTTTTTGACGGAATTCTGAATTGTCGTTCCAGAGTTATGGGACTTTGTTCGTCAAAATTTCGTGATTTCATTGAATGTCCTACTGTAGCTCAAATATCCTTCGATGGATTTTTTTCAAATTTCAACACAATCTTAATATTGATAAACCCTGATCCCCTTTCGTTTTTGACGGAATTCTGAATTGTCGTTCCAGAGTTATGGGACTTTGTTCGTCAAAATTTCGTGATTTCCATGCTCATGTACTTATAAAATAAACCATGTATTCAAATACAAATAAACTGAAGTAAAAAAATTATTCAAAGGGTTATTTATTACCTTACTACTTCATTGGCGAACGACGGGCGTATCATGCGCTCATGGCGCAGCTTTTATTGATAATGCTTCACATCAAGCTTATATATGAACTTGTGTGAAATTATTGTCAGTGTGTTTTGTTATTAATTGAAATTAAGACTGCGTGTTATTTTACAGTGGTCTGTTTCATGTTGATCATTTACAGATAGAACATTGTTTCCTTGTTGAATAAAACACAAAAATATAAAAATGTAGAAAAAAAGGCATCCGTTTATTTGAGCACATTATGATTACATATTTTGATTTATTGCTAATACATGTGTAGAGAATGTGAGTGGAAGAATGGAGTTAATTTGAGAGGTTGCAATTTTTTGAATTGCTGTATTCAAATTTTCAAGTATTGATAAAAGAACTAGTCAAGGGGGGGGGGGGGGTATATAGTTAATTATTTTCAAATGTGTGATTCAGTTCATTATTTACAACTGCTCCCCAGAAATTGCACATCTTACAAATTATAACACCTTGTAAACAGTTGTTGATAATATTTTCTTAAATAATATTTAAAATTACGGTATTATTAACAACAGTTTGAAATTACATATACAGTTACAGAAGAATGGAGTTAATTTGAGAGGTTGCAATTTTTTGAATTGCTGTATTCAAATTTTCAAGTATTGATAAAAGAACTAGTCAAGGGGGGGGGGGGGGGGGGTATATAGTTAATTATTTTCAAATGTGTGATTCAGTTCATTATTTACAACTGCTCCCCAGAAATTGCACATCTTACAAATTATAACACCTTGTAAACAGTTGTTGATAATATTTTCTTAAATAATATTTAAAATTACGGTATTATTAACAACAGTTTGAAATTACATATACAGTTTGCATAATACCAACATTTACTTAATGTAAATGTTTAGTTGACTTGGATGGATTTTGTTTACTATAAAATGTGTGTATTTACAGAATAAATCACTTGACAGTTAGCCAATTAATAAATAATAAATTATTGTCCAAGAAAAATAAGAAAAGACAATTTGGCATTTCATGACTTGTTTATTTTCAACTACAGTTTTTTTGAAATAATATTGAATAAAGCTTAGGATGTGTCTGAATAATGTTATACATTTGGGTTTTTTTATAATTAGGACAAGGTGCATGTTTCTTTTAATGTTTTGTTTATATCATTTCTGTTATCTTTTCTGCAAATTAAAGCCTAATAAATTGTTGAAAAGTGTTTTTTAATTTTCAAATAAAAATAGAAAATGTGATGTTTTTCAAAACGTTGACAACTGATCATTTATCTTGAAAATTAGACAGTTAATAAATGGAGAAATACTTAATGTACCAGTATGAATGTGTCTGTTTGAATGTTTTGATTGTGAATGTGGCCTCATTATCATTTTCACTGTTAAAAATCTGGCGCTCGTAACATTATTGCTAAACAGAGTTGTTTTTATGTCCAAAAATGTTTAGAAGGATTTAAAATTAAATTAAGAATGGGAATAGTACAATAGCAAGTATAAATATTTCAACAAAATATTCTAAAATACCAATAGCTTAGTTTTAGGTTTATTTAACTAAAATGCAATATTTCCCTGTCTTGGGGCTTGTTGTTTCCCTCTTTGTCAGCTGTTGTCTGGTGGTTTTGTTTTGAGCGCAGTGGGGACCATGGTCTCTTCCATGATTGTGTTCAACAATTTAATTCCATCCAATCTTTAAAAGCTTGAGTCTGGTAAAAAAGTGATTTTTTATTATAGTGTATTATATAAACTTTTACTTTTTATGCATTATTTATATACTTGTACACATACATTTGTAATACATGTATTTGTAGATTAGTGAAGCTTTTTTTGTAAACAGATCTTGTACGTTTGCTGTGATTTTTACAATAATTATCCATTTGTAACCATGTATTTGGTATTTAATATGTAAAGCATGTGATGTATTGGTTGTTTTGCATATGGGGGAATAATTTATTTTTATTTGAAGGATAGATGATTTTGGATTTAGGATTCATATGGTTTTAAAAATGCATATGGTTTCATCTGAAGAGGGGAATAATTCATTAAAGTTGTAATGGTTTCTGGTTAGTCGTTGAATACGTCTGGTTGTTTTATTTACCATATTTATTTAGTAAAATTGATGCGTTGAACATATTTTGGTATCAGAGGATCAAAACATAATTATTGAATAGTTCAAGATGATTGTTTTTATAATAAATTGGTTTATGCATAAACAAAGGTTTATATCAATTAATTACTCTTGATGTGGATAAACAAAATAAGTGATTAAATGTTATTAAGAGCAAGAAGATCCCTACTTTGTGTGTTGGTTTTTTAAAAGCAGTGATTATTTACGATAAAGATCAGATGTTCTGAGAAGGGATCTTTTTCATTGAAAGGGTTCATTGTGAAACTTTTGCTCAATATTTCCCTTTTAGATACAGTAGTTTCACATGCGGGTGTAAATTGTTGTTTAAATTCAGCCCAAAATTAGTAAATATTTCCAAAAGTGTATGGTATACAATTGTTGCACATTCAACCCTTGAATTGAGGTTTAGGACTAACTTGTTGTGAGTATTCCAAGAGTACATTCCTGGTTATTTTCTGATATATTTGTTAACATAACACTAATTTTTAATAAATAGGAAACACCAGAATCATTGTTCATACATGTTGTATACACTTTTTATCATTTTGACTGATGATAAAATCATATGATAATTGTTATGGATTCCACTTGTCATCACAACAGCATGCTATTTAGATTGTTGAAAGATTGAAGTTATGGGAAATCGGTTGGTGTTTGTGAAATTGTAATATTTCTATGAACTAGTACTTGTTTAGATAAATTATTAGACCCTGCATCATTCTTTTAAAATGTAAATTGTTAGTTGTACTTCTGATGTATGAAAATATGCACAAATGCATATGTTTTCATGTCATTTTACACTCTGAATTAACTATTACATTAAGAGTACAACTTTTAAGATAGAAACAACTGCAGTGACTAAAAAAAGAAATCTCAATACTATGTATCCTTCTTAATTTCTCAGTTAATTTTAAGTATATGTACTGGTATTGCAGCCTTACACAAGTTCTAATTTTGGTGTCAACTCTTTTTTTTCTGTGTTCCATGCTTAGTTTCTTTTTTTAGTTGCCAAATACCACGGAGCGTATATTTATGTCATCTAGAGTCCGTGCAAATACATATTGAAATTTGACGCACAATTCATTAAGTCAATAGTTTAGTTGTTTTGTTTTGTGTGTGTAGATTTATTTGTGCTCTCATCTGGTTCTTTCTACTAACAATTTTGGTGTGTGTTTAGGTTAATCTTTGAACACTTGTACATACATAAGGAATTACCAAAGCATCAAAGCAAACCTGTGATTATTGTGTCTCTACAGATCTTTTGTGTGTAACCTTACTAAGTTAGGATGTATTTATATAAGTTTTTTACATAGCGTTTTTGGTTTGGTGTTAGGTGCAGTTTATGAAATCCACAATATTGTTAAAATAAACAAAAATCTTTTTCAGAACAAAATTTTTATTTTTTAACTTAAGAATTGTAGAAGAAATCCTCCAACAATACAAGACTTTAAAATCAACTTTGTAAGTGAACGAGCATATTGTCAAATGACTGTTTTAATGTGTGAAATAAAAAATAAGTTTTTTGTTAGCTTTCAGTCCGAAATAAAAATTAACTTCTGAGTGTAATCATGTTTTGCTCAACTTGACTTACTTGCTCTACTTTGTTGTTACTATCAGATGATAGATGACAACACAGGAAACGTATTATTCAGATACAAAATCTAAAGAAAAACTTTCCCTGTATGACACTATTGTCTGATAGTAAATAACAAATCCACCAGGCCTGAGGCTTAATACAGTTTGTGATCGAGCTTGATATCAACATGAATTGTACGTTTTGTTATCCTCCGCTGTAGACAGAGGGTTCGATATTGTTTTGGAGTTCTCCATTTTTCCGGAATACTTTTGTATATGGAGCCACTGGGGGCTGACGAGGTATAAGCGTAGTCCGTTTCGCTACGAAGTCGGGTATATGTTTTACTACGAAAACATTGTGTACATACACTACTTAATCAGGTGAGTTTCATCTTTTCTGGTGTTTATGGATTAGAGAACGGAACATCCAGTAATGGTAGGTACTTATTTTCAATAACAAACTAATAACAAATGTGCGTAGTTTCAGCCTGTACATTTATTTTGAGGTAAAATCGAAATATTTTGATTTGAAGCAATGCATAAGGTGGTTATTATGTTAAAATAGCCAATTACGGTAACTTAAATCGAATAAAACTACATGTTACTTTGATTCATTGTACATTACACATTTTAAAGTACAAACACGGTTACGAACATGTATTTTAATTATTCAAATGCTTTGTTTTGAAGGAAATTACATGTCGCTTTATGTATAGGTTTCGCACAGAGTATGTATTGGTTGTGCTACGAAGTACAAATATAATGTATAGGTTACTCAACGAAGTCTCTGTATCCTTTTCAGGACATATCACATGCAGTTTGCAGTTACTGCAGACTACCATTTTCCAGTGCAAAAGATGCTGTGCTTAATTGTGCGCATGAGCATCCAAACGAAAAGGTTCCCTTTATGTGGGAGATGCCTTGTGACACTGCACCAGGTGTACAATACAGAAATAGCACGTTCAATATTATGGGTGGCGACATTAAAAAGTATGCTGAAATATTACATCCAATCCGGTTTCTGGCAAATTGATAATTCCGACAAAATCTACAGTGACAGAAAGTCCTGTGCGAAAGATATCACGAATTAACACGCCCATTGTCAGATATTTCCCGAGCCAGTGGTACCTTCGGACAATGTAGACACAACCGGGATGGAACCGTCAGAGCGCCGGTTTAATTATGTACCGTAGCTAAACCGGGACTCTGTCGGCATTCACCAGGCTCCCCGTAGCTCTGCCGGGGTCTGTTTGGGTCCCGGTGGAGCTATGGTGCCGTACAGGTGCAGTCCCGGTTGTTCACAGTGCCACGCCGGTCGTTGTCGGTCCTTACCGGTGACTCGCGGTTCATCTCGGAGGTATTAAACATTGTAATATTTTACCGGTGGAGCCCCGGTTGTCCCCGGTCGTCTACTGTTCATCCCGGTGGAGCACCGGTTCATCCCGGTATGGCCCCGGTTCATCCCGGTAGATGCCTGATCACGCACCGGGGCTCCGCCGGCATCATAGTGAGACCGGACCTTTACCGCATTGTAACACGAGGTAAATTTACCGGCCGTCATGTACACAGTAAACAATAACCTGTGACAGAAACCCACTGTCAAGCCTTAACAACAATACATTGATTAGGAAATTGCGGATTTGTGCCATTGGGGTCCTACTTTCCACTCCTTACGGCTGTTACAGGTGTTGATTTTACAAGTAAAATCATGTATACGAACACGAAATTCAGCTCAAAATTAGTAGTCGACCCGATTTTCAAGAAAATCGCTTTGACAGATAAAATGTAAAAATCAAAATCCGTATGAGATAAAGAAGGATCGAAGTTGGGACATGGGATTTACTTTGACATAAGCAGAGTTTCGAGATAACATAACCATAACGAGCATCGAATGTTATTTAATAAAGAATACCGTATGCTAAAAACCTATCGTCGGTCTCTATCCAAAAGAACGTATAAGGGATTGTCACAAGGTGAAGATGCGTAATTTTTATTGAGACCGACGACAATAGGTTCTCGACTCTCAACTGTCGTCTTATATATGGATTTTCGATTTTGATCGTTTCCGTTGGCCTAGTCGTGAATTTAATTATATCATAATAATGTGCATTACCATGTCGACTGTGCGCGTCGGATCATGTTGTGCCGTTGTTACTATCCCTTCCTCAAAGGAAACATCCAGCCACTCCATGACTCTGTATTAAAAAAAAACAACATGATCTTTATTTCGCCTTTGAGAGATAACCAACACGTCCTCTGTGAGAAACGCATACACGCTAAAGCGTTGTCGTAGCGAGGCATATACGTATACTGTCAGAGACATGATCATACGTAATAATACTATTTAGCCTTTATTTCTGACAACTGGGTCACCCTATACATTTCTGAACACACCAGTGGCTTAACGATACACACATCAATATGGAAATTGTAAAATTGTGTCAATTAAACATAGTTGTAAACCTTAATTGCATTTTTGTAAAATAAAACTTGACTTCGGTTTGATAAATAAGCGGTAAATATAATGTTTAACGCATAAACCAGACACATGTTGAATCATAATTTGATGTAACAGACCTATGAAATGTCATTGTGCTTAAATTCAGAGTTTTGTTATTACAAAAGCATAATCTTACCTGTTTTAAACACAAATTTCCACTAATCCGTTCTTCGATGTCATGTGTAAGTACACATGTTTTCGTAGTAAAACATATACCCGACTTCGTAGCGAAACGGACTACGCTTATACCTCGTCAGCCCCCAGTGGGAGCTATTTTTTGGAAATGCTTGGGCAGAATTAATTGAAACTTGGATAAGTGGTAGTGTAAATATGGATAAGAGGATGATACACGTCAAATTGCAATGCAAACCATTTGTCAATAATGGAGTTATTTTCTTTCTTTAAATGCTCTTTTTAAATAGGATTTTTCGGTCTGTAAGACACAGCCATGAAACTTACCACAGTTGTTCTCAATCACCTGAGGCTTAGTCATATGCAAGACTTATAAAACTTACAGGTTACGGTAAGTTCAATGCCATACATTAATGTCAAAGTTCTCAAATTTGATGAATTATTCATAATTAAGGAATTGTGTATCGAGGGATTCTGTAAGAACTTTCTACAATTGTTCTTTATCTGGCTGTATGTCTCATGACTCGTGTCTCATCAGTCAAGATCACACACTGAGGTCAAATGTTACAAATTGTGTTTTTTGACTTTTGTTTGGGTTTTTCTATACATGAAGGCTTTTTAAAATGCTTTAATACAATTGTTCATCATTATCAGTCAGTGAGGCACAGGCAAGACCATATCCCTATTGCTAATTTCACACAACCTTTCAGAAGCAGAGTTATCTCCATTTCTCCCAAAAATATCTTTTTGTAAGCATTTTTATAGATTTAATTAAAACAATGGAGGATATATACACTGAATGAGGCGCAAGAATTTTCGTTACACATCTGTTCATAACTCCACCTTTAAAAAAAATGCTTCTTCATTTCGAATTTTTAATGCAGAGTTTTATTTTAGAACTGCTTTTATATGTATCATTAAAATGTAATACTATTGTCTGCTGCTTCCCCATCACAGGGAAATGAGTTAAAAACAATTAAGAAAAACCGCAACCCTTCACTTATCTTTCTATTTAGCTCACTTGAGCATAACGTGCTCAATGGTGAGCTTTGATGACCACCTTTTGTCCATCGTATGTTGTGCGTCGTCAACATTTGCCTTGTTAACACTGTAGAGGACACATTTATTGTCGGATCTTCATGAAACTTTGTCAGAAGCTTTGTCCCAATGATATATGGGAAGAGTTCGAAAATGGTTTTGGTTAAATAAAAATCATGACGCCAGGGGGTGGGGCATTTTTCCTTACATGGCTTTTGTAAAACCCAGTCAATATTCTAGAGGCCACATTTATTGTCTGATAATCATGAAACTTGGTCCGAAGAGTTGTCCCTATGATATCTTGGAGAAGTTTGAAAATGGTTCGGGTTGGTTGAAAAAACATAGCCGCCAGGGGACGAGGCAGTTTTCCTTATATGGCTTTGGTAAAACATTGTTAACAATCTAGAAGACATATTTATTGTCGGATCTTCATGAAACTTGGTCAGAACACTTGTTTAAATGGTATCTTGAATGAATAAATTTGAAAATGGTTTCCGTCTGCAGGTATTTCCCCAGGTGGTTTTAGCACAGCAGCCCCACGGTGCCTGGACTTTAAAATTACTTATGCCGCGGCGCATGTTTTTTTGCGATCATGTGGCGTATATTGAAAATTTCTTAAGCCCTTCTTAAGCAAGCTGTGCGAATGGTGTCTGCATTCGACACATGACCGATCCAATCCCAGAACCTACGGCAGATACATCTCTCGTTCATGTGTCAACTTAGTTAGGGCTGTGTTTAGCGTCGCTTTTTGTCGTTTTGGAATGTTGGCGGCTTTGAAACGGTCAAAACGACAGCAAGCCAGAACGACTAATATACGCGCCAATACGATACACATCAAAACGACTCATATACGCGCCGATATGATAATTATGGTCATAATTTTGTGTTGGCGTTTAACGGGTTTGAAGCGCAACATCACTACACACCGAAGAACGATAAAAGTAGTTAGTGTCCGATCGTCGCGAATATTTGTTTTTCAATTGTTTGTCGCTTTTTTGTCCTTTCAAACAATTCCACAATCCAGAACCAGAACGATATAGAACAAGAGATGTGTTCATCAGAAACACAATGCCCCCTATTGCGCCGCTTTGAAATTGTTTTATTTTGTTTGACCTTGAAGGATGACCTTGACCTTGAACTTCCACCACTCAAAATGTGCAGCTTCATGAGAACGACGCTTTGAATTTTTTTTTATCTTTTTTACCTTTGACCTTGAAGGATGACCTTGACCTTGAACTTCCACCACTCAAAATGTGCAGCTTCATGAGAACGCCGCTTTGAAAGAAAATATTTATTTTTTTTACCTTTGACCTTGAAGGATGACCTTGACCTTGAACTTCCACCACTCAAAATGTGCAGCTTCATGAGAACGCCGCTTTGAAAAAAAAAAATGACCTTTGACCTTGAAGGATGACCTTGACCTTGAACTTCCACCACTCAAAACGTGCAGCTTCATGAGATACCCATGCATGCCAAATATCAAGTTGCTATCTTCAATATTGAAAAAGTTATGACCAATGTTGAAGTTTTCGGACGGACAGACGCCATATATTTGACATTTGACCTTGAAGGATGACCTTGACCTTCACCTTTCACCACTCAAAATGTTCAGCTCCATGAGATACACATGCATGCCAAATATCAAGTTGCTATCTTCAATATTGAAAAAGTTATGGCCAATGTTAAAGTTTTCGGACGGACAGACGCCATATATTTGACATTTGAACTTGAAGGATCACCTTCACCTTTCACCACTCAAAATGTTCAGCTCCATGAGATACACATGCATGCCAAATATCAAGTTGCTATATTCATTAGTGAAAAAGTTATGGCCAATGTTAAAGTTTTTGGACGGACGGACAGACGCCATATCTTAGACATTTGACCTTGAAGGATGACCTTGACCTTCATCTTTCACCACTCAAAATGTGCAGCTCCGTGAGATGCACATGCATGCCAAATATCAAGTTGCTATCTTCAATATTGAAAAAGTTATGGCCATTAAAGTTTTCGGACGGACTGACTGACATACACACATACTGACACACTGACGGACAGTTCAACTGCTATATGCCACCCTACCTGGGAATAAAAAATAAGCATATCTGCCCTTTGATGGCAAATCGAATTTGTAGCACTTGTCATAAGTAGATTTTCGACTAGATATATTCCATTTAGCAATACTTGCACTTTGAGTCTTTACCTGTACATGTATGACTTTGTACGTGTTGAAAGTTAATACCCTTCTACCTAAAAAACAATTTTACAAGTTACCCGGTACTCAAGCGCACATGTAATAACTTTAAAAAATAATGTGAGAGTTTGGATTCTCCTTGTTGTCCATGATTTGTTGTGTCGTTACCATCTACATAAACACTCCATAGACTAAATATGTCCAATATTCGCGGAACGTGTATGTCTATGTCAACCAACTACCTTTGAGGAGAAAATGAGGTTACTGTTTACGTATGCGTTAATGTAGCGCGGCTAAGAAAAACCACATACACTTGGATTGCCAGTCTTTCGGGTTTAAACGCTGAGCAATTAAGCTTATATTATTTTACATGTACATCTTATTCCATGTATCCAGTCATATTCGAACTGTTTCCGTATTTTAAAACAATAAACAAAAGACAAAGGATTCGCAACACGATGCACGCCGGAAAATTACGTTAGTACTAATAACCTTTTAGTGAGTATTGTTGCCAGCCTGCTAGAGATACAATAGTTTAATAACAGACTTGACAATCTGTTTGCTTATTCTAGGCAAGTCGTGGTCTTAGCAGAACGTGCACGATGTTAAATCAGGCCTTTATCTGGCTTGAATATCAAGAAACAAAAGTGTTGATTGAACATTCTAGGCCCAATGTGTTGAAAGTGTATTACAATTCATATAAATATACTCGCGCATGCTCAATTTTCGCAAGAACAAAGTCGATTCATGGAAGGCGTTTATTTCTTTATGAGTATGGATGCCCCGGCGCGTTCAAGGATGGGCGGCACATTGGTAAGAGCCGGGTCCGGGGTGGTAGATCATGGAGCGCCGGCCAACTGGCGCTGCCGTGCTGGGCGCGGGCACCCACTGACACGAGTAACCGGAGGCGCAGCCGCAGTGGCCGTTCATGGTCTCCAGAGGATCGCAAGGATCACCGGGGTTCTTGTAACTCTCGCAAACGCCTGTAAATTGTATGGATAATAATATGAGCCCGACACGTTTAAAGATCGGCGGGACGAAAACAACAATGAGTGAGAACAATCAATGTGGGCTTGTGTTTAATACTCTAATTCGTGGTTATATTAAATCTAGATTCTTGTGGAGGTGGAGTTTTCCTTTAAAAACCTACAGTTTTCAATGCTTTACGAAACTTTGTTATTGCACGTGCTTGATCTATTGTCTTAATATAATCACTTGAATTAATTATCCATTAAATACATTATCTATTTAAGTGAATCAGTAATGTATGCGTTGTTTTCGACGTATTGAATTATAACACGTTTTAAAATATTTTTATTTCATGTCATATACGATATTAAGGTTATATGTGTCAAGTTCATAATATAAGATCATGAATACAAACACTTTGTCACTCATAAGATCCGGTTTATGGGACAAATTGTGGTATCAAATGAGACTAGACGCTATAATAGCCGCGTTGGGCGAAAACAGGTTCTATTTCATGTACTGCAGAGCTTTGCTCAAGACAAGCCTGCCCAGTCTGGTCAGACCCTTCCCTGTCCGCTTAAGGTCAAACAATTGTTCGTGGTCTTATTATCGGACGGATCAGCACCTGACAAGATTGCGCGATGGCGCAGACTGCTCTAGAGATACAATGGTCGCATACGGAAGACCCGTTCTCGCATGACGCGGTCCATTACTCCTTTAGAAAATTGTACTCGCGACGCAAAAAGTAGCCCCAAAATACAACCCACCGGTGTCGTGCGTCTGCAGTGGCATTAGCGGAAGTCCCAACTGTCTCTTGCTGGCCACGAGGAACTGCGGCCGGATGTAGCAGCACTCAGTGACCGCGCAATCACTTTTCACTTTACATACGGTGGCCTGAAAACAGACGCAGTTCGTTCTTTTTAATGCATAGAAGGAATCTAGTTTACACATATAAGCATACATTACAGTTTAGTTCATTTTTAAATTATAATACATTTACTTGCTTTATGTTTTCGAGTTTTCAAGATATACGCATCTCTGAAGGCTAAAAATTAACGGATAACGTTGAAAGCATTGCTCTTTTGATGTTTGACAAAAGAAAAATGTAAAATTCAGTGGATCTTCTTCCGATACAGCACTCCTTCAAAATAGAAGATTGTAAGCAGGCGCATATTGGTTGAGCGGTGAAAACTGAATAAAGGTGGGCAGTTGCGCGTTAATTTATTGGCGTCGCTCTGGAGAGCGGCGACTAGTATGTAATGCATTTTTTTTTCGCTTATGGGAGGAAGAGTTATTTTACGGATCAATGTATATATTTTTGTTTTAAGAATATCTTGCATAGTGGTGATTTTTTGTGTAAATTAGTGTAAATAAGTACTGCATTTGTGCCTATTACATTTATTACAACATTTATTGCCAATAATGCAAAGCTAATTGTTTTAATTAATAACTGATCCACAACTGATCACAGGGGAAAGATCACAGTGACTGGGCAAATACGCGAAACTTTCTGGTCTTGTATAAAAACAAAACACAATCAAAATATATTTATTTTGTGGTTTTTCTAATTTGCTTATTAAGTGGATAATCAATGTAGTACGATATTTGACGACCTATCGCGCAAGCAAGTTTATTGGAAGGCGTAGTGGTACGAAAACGTACAATGTATTAGTTTATTAATAGACATATAATAACGATCGCTTTACACAACTATACCAATTAGCAGTACATAAATGATGTCAGCCGGAATAGCTCAGTTGGGAGAGCGTTAGACTGAAGTTGTTTACGCATCAATCATCTAAAGGCACCCGGTTCAATCCCGGGTTCCGGCACGAACGGAACAGTTCGGCGGCTGACAAATTTTTTCAGTCAGGTTAATAAATATAATAAAACTTTATTTTATGTAGACATTTTAAAATCCATTTTACTACAATTGGACATTTTTATTAAAATTAATGGATGCCGTGTGGTGACAATGTTAATTAAAATTTCTTACATCACTTAAATATCTTATAAAAAAAAATACACGTGTTTTATATTAACAAAAAAATGCAAACAACACATCTATTATCCATGTATTTTTATGGTTGCCTATCATAGGCCCTAAGTACTATCCCTACCACATATAGAGCGCGAAGCGCGACACGTATTATTGATTGTAACAATGAGTTGCGATAAAGGAAGCAGCCGCTTATCAAGGAGGAGCTGTGTCCCAGCAACCCGTTTCCCTAGAGTCAAGCACTCCTCGGAGTTTTTTTTTAAGAACCACATAAAGA
The DNA here is from genome assembly GCF_020536995.1 of Dreissena polymorpha. Classification (NCBI taxonomy): domain Eukaryota; kingdom Metazoa; phylum Mollusca; class Bivalvia; order Myida; family Dreissenidae; genus Dreissena; species Dreissena polymorpha. Next base: position 95,305,778 of record NC_068362.1, read on the forward strand.
GCGCGACACGTTTTACTATCAAGGTGGTATGGGCCCTTTAGCATTATCCGACCATTACGTCCATAGTTATCTTCCTTAGAATTTGAGAAATTTTGAAATCGTTGTTCGAAGTCCAAATTTTTCATCCGATTGTTCCCAAACTTGCACAGGGTTTTTTATCAATGAGGACCCAACCCAAACTCTCTATATGAGCAATATCGGACCATAAGTCCAGAATTATGTCACTTTGAATTTAAAAATAAAAGTGAAAAACTGCTTGGTTAGGTGATTATGTCAACATTTTTCATCAGATTCTTTCCAAACTTACAGTGTCTTCATATCAATGAGCATTTTACCTCATTAAAAAATGAGAAACATCGGGACAAGTCCAGAATTTTTTTCTATTAAATTTGACAAAATAAACAATTTCCACTTGTTTAAAAGATTTCACAACTTTCGTCTGAATCTTTCCAAACTTGTAAAGTGTTTTTATATCAGTATTACTCGAACCCTATTGAAAATGATGAATATCGGAGCAATAAATCTCTTATGATCTTTTACTGAATTTCAAAGTATTGTGAAATGCAGCTTTTTTACAGTTTTCATTCAATTTTTTTTTCAAACTTGTACAGTGTTTTCATATCAATGAGTACTCAACCCCTATCGTAAATGAGCAACGTAAGAATAAGTTCAGAATCATCTCCCCTTGAAGTTGAGTAAAATATGAAATTACGCTTACAAGATGAAGCAGATTTTGTAAAACCTACACAGTTCTGTTCCATTAATGAAAACTGCACACGGATGCCAGTAAAAAAAGGTAACCAATGTAAATAAAATGAACAGAGCTCCAGATAAGGGTCGCATTTTCGTAATTACGAATTATTTTCAAGTCCGTTACGTATTTATTTTAAAATCTTGTCGTACCATTGAGAATTACAAAATCAAGTTACGAATATTATTTTAACATCGGTTCGTATCGATTTTTATTGAGTTCTTTTCGCGCATTAAAGATCTTTGCGGTGCTTATATAGGATGGTTATCGGGTTTTTTTTTCCAATAAATGCGGCGTATACAGTCTATCTGTCAAAAAACAATTGCGGCGCCCAGAGAACGACCTAAAAAAAACTGCGAAGCGTCCAAAAACACGCTTTTAACATATTGTACGCAAAGTGAGCCGAAGTTGAATGTTTAGAAAGACATTATAGAAAAGATCTAATACGATGTTGTATGTTCAGTTGCCGACACAGTCGGAAAAGCTAAACAAAAACGCGACACGACGGGTCCAAACTTAAACACACAAAAACAAACATTGAACGAGTGGAAGTCCCGTGGCCAATCGTTGAAAAGATTGAAAGGGAGACCCGTTTAAATTGTGAAATATGTAAAAATTCATCTAAGGCATGCAATCTAAGCACAGTTTGGACACATGAAGGTATTTCAAAAATAAAATTGTATAATACTGAAAAGACACTGTTGAACTCGTATAAATAAAGTTGCTAGTATGTTTATTTTGATTTTTTTTGCATGAAAATAGCCATTATTACTTATTTTTAGGTCATTTAGAAAAAATAAGAATTATTTTCCAAAACTTAGTAGTAACGTTAAGAATAAAATTTCAGAGTTAAGAATTCTTTTTGAAAATCTGGTAGTAATTTAAGAATTTCACAAAACCTTATCTGGAGCTCTGATGAACTATGAAATATTTGGGGGTTACAACACAAAATCATAGATAATGGTTATTTGGGGTTTATAACACAACATCATAATTAATGGTTATTTGGGGGTTATAACACAAAATTATAAATAATGGTTATACCAGTATCTTTTTCTATTTTGTTTAAAATAATCGGCCAATATATTAATATTTACAGTAGAAAAAAATCGTTCCATGTAACTTCATTGAGTGCCTTTTACACTGAAATTCCCGACGCCCTTTGATGCTTTGCATCAATACTTCTCTTGTAATTATTTACATATGAGTAGTATTTAAACGTTTGTTGTACCACAAAAAATGCTGGCAATCGAGCACCATTTTTTACTGGCATTTAAATGCAACATTAATTATAAGGGAGCATCAATTATAGTATAAAATGACATACGGTATATAGTAACATATTCTATCTGAAACCACAAGTGTTGTTTTTTTTTCAACAAATTGGGTTTCGGTAGGTCAAATGTATTATTAGTCATAGTTTCGTTGCAGAAAAAGTATATACTGTGTTAAAATAACAAAAGCATATTTGCGGTGGTCAATGTAATCGAATACAGAAAAGGTATTAAATAAAGTCGACCAACATACCTCTGTCAGACCCAAAAGTATGGTTAACAACGTGACATATAACAGCATGGCGTGGCTTGTAGATCCTTAACTGGGTTTATGTGTGACCCTACGTGAGGGCTGATGTCCCTATACAGCACATTATTTGAGCCTTATCTTCATGGCCAATGATGTAGTGTTTATTCGGTTTTCTCATATGGTAAAGGTGCCAAAATGATGAAGGACTTGCGATTAATGTGCACCACTGTGCATGATCTTCTTAAACCCGTGTAAATATGGTATTCTAATATACTGCACAATTACCCATTGTGTTTGTGACGAAATTCGACTATCAAATGCTGGAATAGAAAGCGACAGAATTTGTAATGGCTACTACACTAGAACTTCTACCCCATACGTATAAATATTCATATTACTTATCATCGTTTGTGTTTTTGTCCAGCGTGCGTCACAACCATATCAATTCCCAATTATACAGGCGTTCTTGAGCTGTCTCAGTTCCAAATCAATTCTGCAGACTAACGGGGCACTTTTCCCAGGTATTGAGTTCAGGGTCAAATACTTGATCTTGTGTTATCGTTATAATTGTAAAGTGCGTTTTACCGTGTGTATATCAAGTTAATTAATTATTGTGGGAATCAAGTAAATCACGACGACTATTATACAATGTGACGAGACATGAATCGAACCTCACACAATATATAATTTCTTTTGCGCAGTGTAAACTCAATTTATCAGTTTCAACGTGAACTCTATTCCCCTGAGCAACCAATCCAATACATCACGATAATGTTAACCAGTTCATGTGCAACATACAATCAACATTGAATATGTCAACTAAGCCCATATAATTAAACAAGAGCTGTCGTTGTAAGTTACCCCTATACCAAAGAATTGTTTAGACTCAAACACTTTGATTTTCAAAATGAAAGAAAACAGACAAATCTATTTGTTAATTGAAAGAAATAAACATCTTAATGCCATCTGTTAACACGTAAATTGTCACAGCATTGTATTCAAAATTATACATTAATACAGGTATGCTTTATAATTAAGTAAAGGACAAAATCTCTAAAAAAATATATCAAAGCAATAGATGTTGTTCTTCTACTCCACACTTCCTCTCAACGTTTTATAAAATTAAGTTCCAATTGAATCCCTTAAATATTTTTTTATTACAATATGCACACTGCATTACACAACACAATGTAATTTTCTCCCAAGAAAAATATCAAGGGCAATTAGTCCATAAACACTGACGAAAGTTATAGTTCACGCACTCTGCATTTATAGGCGTCCTCACATGGCGGCAAATGGGATCAGCTTACCCCCCCCCCCTCCCCCTGGAAAATCGGTGAGCGGAATCATTGGATGCGGTTATTGCTAAATTTATTTACTCTTAAAACATTGTTTGCGATCCCTGTGAACAATAATCATGCATGATCCTGAAGCATGTCGTCGGACATGGCGGATGTAGGCCATGTCTTGACTCTTCTAAGCGTGTCAGATGATCGTTCCACCGTACAGGTGATGGTGGGCAGGATATGATCATCACCTCACGAACGGCTGGAAACAAATCCGTAGTTTTTTAACCAAATCAACAAAATCTTACTCGAAATCTGTTCAATGGATTCCTTCTTGCTCATGTCGTACAAATGGCGTCCTGTTCAACATTATTTATTCCATGAAATTGTTTGATGGTTCGTATCTTTTGCAGCGTACCTTATTCAAATTTAGATCGTACTTCTTGTACTGTGTTACAATTGCCCTTGCAATAGTTAATGCGTCCATGTTATCAAGTGCTGTAAATTCAAAGAACTCTTCTCCTATGACGATATTCATTCATAATATTCTCTTCATCGAAAATTCTCATTCCGATGGACAGTTGCTCCGTTCCCGAGATATCAGCAGTATCGTCCGCTAAGATTTAGAATACAGTTAAATTGTTTGCTTCAGTAACAAAATCATCCCTCACAGTGTCTTCACATAGACTTGCTAGTTCATTTTTTATTCAGACAGAGGTATATTTGGCATTGTCACTTTGATGAACCATATGTATCTTCAATACATCATCACCAGATCGATTCGATTCGGAATATGTACCCTTAGTGAAATGCCGACATTCTGGATTGTTCGTGTTGGCAATAAATTGTGAAGCATCCTTTTGAGATTGATTATGCCAGGCACTACTCGTGTGGCAGCGTTATTGAAGTCGTCATACATTCGACAAGGGGTACTGACTCGTTACCTTCCAGATAAACTTCATGATGCCCAATTATGCTTAATATGTTCTATCCCTCATCCCTCCCGACCCTTTAGGATTATTCCCGGAGACGCCCATGTCTGCACTCCATAAACAACCATCACTGTAGACAGATCGTACACAAAAAACTGGTGTGGCGTAAGTGATAAAAATAGTAAAAATATTTACTGGTGTTCAAAATGGCGACCAACGGCTGTTTTTCTTCGATGTTTTCTTCCGACCGTTTGTACATTTACCATACTTAATCGACATTATCCTTACGCATAGGATGATCTACTGATATCAATTTAACCTCGGTATAAATACTGTAGACGCATTATGATTAGAAAAAAGTTTTGAAGACTTTATACGCTAGTGCCTGACTACGATTGACACTGTCAATTGTATGTGCATTTTTAGGTCATATTTAAGATTTTTCAGCATTTTTAGGTCATATTTAAGATTTTTCAGCATTTTTCATGTAAAGATGGACTCAATAACCATCATCGTTTACCTTGCATATACACCAGCCTGCGGATGCTTCCAATGGGCAATCGCTATTTATGCATCAACATTATAAATTTAACCCCCATTTTCGTGTTTGAAGATCATACTTTATATCATACTTTAATTTACAGGTCGTCTCTTAGTAAGTACGGACCTGTCCCTGTGAACTTTCAGGGAAAAACATTTATAATTTTGAGCCAAAGTAGGTCCGTTAATTTTACCCCCGGAAACCAGAGCACGGTGGCCAATGAGACCTTAATGTGCCCAGGCAGTCATGTGTATCTGTGTCTCGTCAGATGAGTAATTTTGATGCCGAAAGAAAAAGGAGCCATGAGGTAATATTTAAATCATATAAGCCTTGAATTATGTTTGTGTAGTAATTTAGAGGCCAAAAAGTGTGATTGCTATGTTGGTGAGCTGTAATGGATTATGTGGAGTTTAAGTCAGTACGTCAGTCGTGAAAGGTATTTGCATCTTGTCTCAGTCGCCAGTGCGCAGAACCCGCCGCCTCCAATTTTCATATGTCGTGAGCACAGTAACCCATTTCCGTAGCTGGTCTTTATGCAAAAAGCACATTGGACACTGTCATGAAATAAATGTAATTGGTCTTTAAATTTCAGGACAACAATTAATGCATACATGTTTTGTTTCATATTCCATTTTGGTATCCGTCAAATATTCCTTATTGTCATGGCATGTCAATTAGTATGATGATGATGAACAGGACGTTCACCAAGACGTTGTGTGTGCATGAAAGCGAAGAAAAATGTCCAAGGCAAGTGTGTACTAAAATAACATCCAGCAATTAATATGAACATGTTATTATAAGATTCTATGACATATGCTTCAGTCTGTACTGATAATATAGCACTTTTACCAAATATTACATTATGGAATACATAATTAAAGGTCAATTTTAAATCACCAGGTAAAGCTCCCAATAACGCACCGTTTTCCAAAAGTTTACCTCCCTTGCTGTGACGTCAGAGCTGTACATCCGCAATATTAACAGCGTTATTTATCCCATTTTCAGCGCGACATTGACGGTATAACACGTTGTGGAATATACTTGCTTGTATTCAACACTGTGGAATATACCTGTCGCGTGCACGGACTACTTTTTAAATGACGTCATGCGATATGCGCTAAAATTAGGTCGATATTGTTTGGTTCATTTATCGAATTTTAAGGTCACCCATTAGAAGAAAATGTGCATATGTTGCAAAAAATATATATATGTCATATTCAACAAAAGAACTGTTGAAATAAAATATAAAATTACACGATTTTTGTTTTGTTATTTTTTTATTTATATTTACTTTACCACTAAATGATTTTTCATAAGAAACAAAGTCGACAAAACTTAAGGCTTACTAGTAAGCTTCAAAAGTATACGACCTTCAACCTTTAAATCTAGTCATATGACATCATTTTTCGCCATCCGTATAATGAATCAGCTGATTGATGGCGTCATAAAATGACATACTTATTGCGTCATTTTCCCCATTTTTTTGACGATTTATTATAAACGCGACTTATTTCACATGTTTTCTACATGTACTGTATGTCGACATATCTGAATTGTCAATTGATCACATTTTCCTTATTTCGTGTAATGTGCATTGTTTATAACCAAAGCATATACTTTTGACATTTATCTTAAATATTAAGAATGTACAACAAGCCATACACATATCGCACAGTTCATGAATAATCTGCTATGTTTGCTTTCCTATTTAATTCACGTTAGGCATAGAGCTGTGTAAAGTATAAGATGGTAAAAATAGCACCACACTGGAATTGGGAACGTCCCATTTTGTACACGGGTATTTTCTACTCATTTATCTGTTGTGTACTGGAATGTTTTCCATTCTTTGTGTATTTATATATTAAATTATTTTCTCGTACAATAAGCGCATTTACCATAGATAAATAAAACATTGTGCAAGTTTAAACATAATTATGTTTGTATGCAGAAATCTGCAAATGCAACCGAGTTTACCAACGGCTATTATTAGATAAACTGCTCCGGTTCATTTGCATAACAGTAATGTAGAGTACATGACGTAGCGTGTGACGAAGAAGAAAGTTAATCGCGTTCATAAACCCATTTGAATAAAGTTTTAGAATGGCATAAGGGTCTTTATTTAACTATGCTAAAATAATTATTAAAGACCCTAGATGCAAAATCGTCAATTATTGAGTTAATGGATTATTAGATGGATTTTAAAGGATAATTAAAGGTAAGATACTAGTTCTTACGTGTTTTGATTTTTGAAATTGTACTTTTGTCGTTCCCTGTTCTCGGGGAAATGATTTTAACATGGGCGCCATTGATGCATCGGATCACACACGGCATACCCATAACATTATATAAAAACACGAACTGGGCGTCGTTAAATTCGTCGTCCGAAGTCGGAAAACGTATTGCCCTGTATATTTTGTCAAATAAAGTGTCAGTCGCTGCAATTGTCTGTTTACTCGTCAAAATTGTCAAGGTCTTCGATAGCTAAAGAAACTTCAGCGTACAGTTTATTTAGTATTGACAGACCTGTACAAAGTCGCGCCAGTCAAAAATCATTAAAAGCGACATTTAAAGTTATGGTAGCCAGAAATAGGTCGTCGATGGTGTACATGTATGTTGACATCGACAGCATTTTGTCAGGAGCATTCGCCGCCATATTGGATTTTGATCATTTTCTTTCGAAAATAAAATGAGTTATAGTAAAGTAAAATCTTCTTTTTGCGGTCGTAAAGTGTTAAAATTCGCATACTGCGTAAAATTGAATGTAGGCATATGGTGTTATTTTTACTTGTTTCACAGTTTGTTTGTGAATTTTTAAAGACTATTTTGCGTACCAGAACAAATACATGTATATCACTACGCATGGTTACATTTGTTAGATTTTAAGCGCTTTTATGACTGAATTTAAATTATTGTTAAGGTTATTAGATCGATTTATGTTAAATGTCACGTTGAAAAAATCAAATGGGATAAATAGAATACTAGGATTAGCGTTGAATACAGAGAAGCTTATGTTGCTCGGCTCGAACACCGAAAGCGCTCGCCAAGGCTCGCGCTTCCGGCGTTCTAAGCCTCGCAACATAAACTTCTCTGTATTCAACGCTAACCTAGTATTCTCTATTTCCACGGTGCCTATACCACATGACTTTTTAAGATCTGTGTGGGGAGTAAAATATCAACAAAAGCGCGACGAAGGTAAGATTTTTAAGGATAACTTTTTTAATATGTCACCATTTTTAATGGGATAAAGTGGAGAGCCCGCTAATTTATGAGAGTTTTCTATAGGTATCATGATTTTATAAAACAAATAAGTATTTTTTCAGTAAAGTGCAACCGCGCGTTTGAACTGTTAGAAAAAGGTAGGATCAGTGTGGTATTATTTTTTTCAATTTTTGATATTATATTTGCTTTAAGGTATGGCTCAATGCTCCGAATGCAGAAAAATGTCGAAGACCAGAGCTAGATTATTGCGCCACATTAGGGGACACGCTAACTCTGGAAACTATAACTGCTGTGGGAAAGCATTTTAGGTAAGATTAAACACCTTAAAAATAGTTACATTTTTATACAGTTATGCTTACAAACAGATGGACGGATTTTCTTGAAACAACACAAATATACAATATATCTCATCTCTCAGGTTATCATATATTTTTAAATAACTCAATAATCGTCAAATCGTTTGTTATTTAAAACTAACGAACGCGTGTCCTCAGATACTAACATTTTTGAAATAGCGTGTTTACGCATTGAAATGTCACGTGAAAAAAATATGTTGTTTTTTCTCAGGATGCCTACAATCTTAGAAGGCTTCAACGAACAAAGGACCCCAATGTCACGTGTGTGTACAGTGCGACAGGAGCTTTGCGGACAAGTACCTACTCGTGGCTAGAGAGAAAAGTGCAAAAAGAGGGTTTGGTGAAATGTTACCAGTGTGGGTTGGCAGTTAGGAGTGAGAATGACCTCAGAGAGCACGTCAATACCCACATGCATGACAAGTGTTACAGTAGTGAGGAGTGTTTCAAAACGTACAAACGCAAAACAAACCTTTCTCGATACGTGAGGACTTCACATAAATCCGTGAATAATGATTAAAAATCATAATAGTTTACAGTTTGTCTGTGTAACTTCATTATCGTTTTACGTTATTTTATTCGTTGTTTTACTTTTACTTTACTTTTCAAAATGATTCTAAAGTTATCCGAATTTGATTAATTTTTAGGTTTCGTTTAGTTCGTTTGTGTGCTTGAAATCATCTCAAATAATTGTGCAATATTTTGGATTCACGTTATTCATTAATATATCGCATCTGTGATTTGTATTATCGAATCTGTGATTCTTTTTTAATTATAACTTGATTAAAGTTTTGCGATGTTTTTTCGTTGGTTTCAATTTTAAAAACCGCTGTCACGAGCTAGTTCGATAATCATAAGCAGCCAGGGTTTCTAATACTAGGGATTTTCACGATTGCTTTACATAATTAACTGCCTGCTTATACTCTAGGCCGTGGTAATTGACAGTAAACAATGTATGCAATGTGGTTGTGTATACAATACAATACTCCTTAATTCGAAATACGTCTTGACATTCTTCAGAGCTGCATCCATCCACAACAAAAGAGGAGAATCGTACATATATAATAATATAATATTTATTCATTTACTTTTTATATTCTCTTCAAAATAATTAACGCTAAAGATAAGCATACATTTGTTACACTGAATACAACGACATAATTTATAACATGACATTATCACCAACACATGGCGAATGATTGTCAATATCTATGCTATGTAATAAACTAATGCTGCAATATAAATTCTATATATGAAATAAAACACACAAACACACACATATATATATGTTTCTACTATGACCAGTATTTTGTTTTTAATAAACATACCGTTTACCTTAAACTTTAAATAACAACAAAATGACAAGCCAATACGTCTGGTGTATTCTATTTTATCAGCTTGTATTCCAAATTTGATTTTAAAACATACGTATTACTCCGGAAAGAACATGCCTTTGCTTTTTGTCAACCTGTGTAATATTTGACATAATTTTTATTGCAGAATTTGTGTCAGAATAAAAATGTCCATTGTGTTCGTCTATCCGCATTCTTATTGTTGGCAACAGTTTGCTATCGTTTCGTCTCGCCCGCGCCCACCTTACTCCTCGTGTCTCCTTCTGTATAGCATTCCTGCCTCGTGAAACTGTTTCCTTTGTTTTTTCTTCCCTTAACCCTTGTCCGCTCACTAGTGCCAAATAGGTGATTACTGAAATGAATGAATTTTTAAATAATAATAATAGATCTACTACTACTACTATTACTACTACTACTAGTAGTAGTAATAGTTGTTGTTGTAGTAGTAGTAGTAGTAGTAGTAGTAGTAGTAGTAGTAGTAGTAGTAGTAGTAGTAGTAGTAGCAGTAGTATTAGTAGTAGTAGCAGAAGTAGTAGTAATAGTAGTAGTAGTAGTAGTAGTAGCAGTAGTAGTAGTAGTAGTAGTAATTGTTGTATTGAAATAATTGAAATTAATCAAAATATATATATATTGTCGTTATTATCTCAATTTATCCATAAATTGTAGAAACACGGATACCACACAGATCCTTCTAAACACGTATACCACACATATCATAATACTGTTAGAATATTTTTCTTGATTTTGTTTTCATAAATATATGAAAGAAACCTGAAAAAAGAATGCAAAATGATATAGTGTAAGCTCCGCCCATAAAGTTTATTGCTTTATTTCACGAGAGGTGATGTTTCTGTGTCATAATAAAATAATGTCCCCACACTGATCCTACCTTTTTCTAACCGTTCAAACGCGCGGTTGCACTTTACTGAAACAATATTCATTTGTTTTACAAAATCATGATACCTATAGAAAACTCTCATGAATGAGCGGGCTCTCCACTTTATCCCATTGAAAATGATGACATATTAAAAAAGTTATCCTTAAAAATCTTACCTTTGTCGTGCTTTTGTTGACATTTAACTCCCCACACAGATCTTAAAAAGGCACGTGGTATAGGCACCGTGATTTCTGCCGAGACGATAAACTGCATTGCTATTATATCAATACTTTTATGTTAAATTATGGGCTTTTCTGACGAATATGATCATTATGAAGATGAAGATGAACTGCATGACATTAGACCGTATATGTACAGTGCACGCCATTTAATCGATTTAAAAATCCCAATTAGACCAGACTCCTTTTCCAAAAATGGCTGGAAAAAGCCCCAAAATGTTCGTTATTAGATTTTTCATCATCTATTTAAATAATTGTATTCTTTCTTTGTTAATAAATGCAAGTGACAGAAATCGTATTATTGTAACACATAATTTAACTTATAACAATAATTCTGATCAGTTGCACCCATCGATGTAATTACATCGATGCTCTAACTGTTCATGGTGATTAATGGCATAAGGCGTAACGCTAAATTATTGCAAATATGTTGATTCCGCATTTAAAACATCTCTGATATTATTGGTAGGGGGCTGGAAGCTTTGACCACACTTGAGTAGGTAGGTGCACTCATATAGTCATCTTCATGATGAGTTCTGAAAATAGAAAAGAGAGAGTATTAAGAAATGTAAAATTCAGTTGAATTAACTACGCAAACATTTTATTTCAAAATATACATTTATACTGTTGGTCTCATCAATATTTCAATAACCATATTTTATCAGAGCTTATATAATGCGTGATAAATGTTTATGTTAATAGTTTAAAATGCAAAAGCTGAAAAAAGTGCACAAAATGTTTGATAAAGTTCGATAATTTTAATAAAATGTATATCTACAAGGTGTATATAGAGGAAATCAGGCATATATCATTGTATGGGCTTTATTTTTTTTATATATTTATATTACTAGCAGTATAAAGAAAAATTTTAATAAATTCAAACTCATTTTTTTGTTGTTCTTTCATTTCAAAATTTAAGAGTTAAACATATAACATACTGACTAAACTTAGCGCAACAAACGGGTTATAATCAAAATTATTTTTTATATAAATTCTTACCTTAGACTCAACAACTTTGGCTCCGAGTCTGACTCTGTGTTTGTTTTTTTGTTTTTTTGATGGACCAAAAAGTTCATCCATCGGGCATCATTGTTAGGAAGACAATGCCGTGAAACGCTGTATTATATACCGCAAGTGACGTCTCCTTGTTTAACGTTCCCATCTGACAATGCATTGTTAATTGGTATACTTTCCATCAAAACCATGTTCGAGATCATCCAGACGATTATTAAGTGTAAATGACCGACGCTCACTGTTATCCAGACGCTTAAGATCTACTGCCAAAAAGAGCGCATATCGCACTCAAGAGATTGTTGCTATGGTGATAATGGAGTGTTAACGTACAACAGATGCTCCCCCCCCCCTGTTGATAGTTAAAACTATGGTTGATAGGGGCACTCCCTCTGTCGGACACCGTGGAAATCGGAACATCTGGCTAAGTTGGTTTCACAAAAATACGTCCACGAAAACAGAAGGCTTAAGCGGCTGGGGGGGGGGGGCACGTGCCCCTCGTGCCCCCTCCCCACCAGGGTAAAACCGTGCCTGCCGGGTATCATGGACTAAAAACAGAAGGACGGACAACGTAAATAAGACATCCTTCCATTTGGAGGCATACACATCCATCTTTATTGTACATGAAATGTTGAGGACTAATTTCCTAAAATTTGCAATATTGCCTAAAATTGTTACCTTGATTTAAGATAAATTTCTGACTTATCATTCCAATTATATTTGCCAAGTAATTAAAAAACCCATAACTGCTGGACAAATACTTTGCTCTACACCAGAGACACAGATAACTGTTATCTACGTCTCTGTCTACACACATAAGAACAGAACAGGTATTTTATTTGCGACTTAAGTATATACAGCTCATCGTAAAAAAATCACAATAAATCTATCATAAATAATCATGCGTCTAAATAACAACAAATAACTTTGTGCATTCTTTGTAATATATTATTTGAATGAGAATGTAATTTTGTAAGAGAAGGCTCTATTATATATTATTTTTAAGCATAGGTAAGTGAATATTCAAAAACCGTTATTGATTGAAAAAAAAACACTGTCAGATATTCTTTACAAAAGTTCAATTAAAAAAGATAATCTCTCATAAAACTATATATTTTCGGCTCTAAGTTTAAATGCTTTCATGCGCAAATTAGCTAGACGTATCATTATAGATTATCTGGTTTCATTCAACAATTGCAAATAATAACACATACTTGGTCTACTTCTGTAAACATCAGCTATATGTGTGTTACTTATACTGGGGTCTGTATGCGCAAAATGTTGACTTATTTATCATTATTATTATTATAGGATACTTGACTAATATTTCCTCAAGTCAAGAGATTGTCTTTTTTCTTCAAAAAAATAATTTATATTTGTCGCACTTTCTTCAGGCTAATCTGGGAGGTTGGGCTGAGACGGGTTTGTGGTGGTACCGAAGGCTATAGACGCGCCTCATCTCTATCTCCCGGTGCAGCTGTAGACTTGCATTTATTTTTTAAAGTTTGTTGTGAGCTCCCGCGGTGAATGCCCGTGTATGAACTAAGGGAGCACACAGGAAGCGATTTTTTGTATATTTTCCTAGTAATAACAGTATTTACTATTTTTTTATATACATTTTCACGTAGGTGTGTGACATATTTTATTTCTTATTAATTATAAACTAGACTTGAATTGCTTTATTAATCTTCTAAATGTTACTTAAATATTTAATAGCAAATATGCGTGCAGACGCAGTGAAAGACTGTTTTTAAAATATTACTTCATTTTAAGCGTGCAGACGCTATGTGAAAGACTGTTAATAATAAATTATTATTTGGTGTATTCAATACATCTTAAATAAGATTCTCTTCATTAAATAGTCATCTAGTTTTGTATATTTGCATTTAAATGCTTTTAGCGGGTACCTGGGGCACTCTACACCCCAGGGTTTTATTTAATAAAATTGTATGAAAAAGAAAAATCTTACCTCTGTCCGTTGGACGGAGTTACTCGGGCTCTATGAGCCCACCATCATCGGGTACTGGTCGTGGTACCCCGATGTCTTTCGTGTATTCTTCTCACACCACTTTCTTTTCTACGTACATTCTCACTTTCTATGCGCCCTTCTTCCTACTAGCTCACGTGTTTGTTACGTTTTCTGTCTCTCTTTTCCTTTCTCTGTCTCACATTTTTCCTTTCTACTGTAACTCTTCTGGCTTCTCACTTTATTCCAGCTCCCTTCTTGAAATCCTTTGTTGCTCTATTCTCACTCCACCAGCTGAGCCTCACGTCTTTCCGTCACTCATTCAATAGTCCCGTTCTCTACCCTATTTAAACATTCTACTCTCTCTCCTCAAGACTTCTCGCCTCATAAAAACCCATATCTTCATCAATCAAAACACAGCAATTGTGTGTGCTTAATAATATATTTTTTTACTGCACGCTACATTTTACATTTCCAATTTGGTAAATAATAACAAACATCACAATTTGTTTGTGCATTATTCATATTACACACAGTATACACGTGCTATATGGTATGTAAGGCTTTGATTTACCATTACGATACATCACCAGACGGATACAGGGACTTTTAATGCAGATTAATACATTTCTTGAAGTGTAAAAGCATATTCCAAGCAAACTATTAAAGATAGAATCATTTTAACGGATACTGAACATTGGCAAAATTGTAACATAAGATACATACCACTATTATTAACGGGACTTGTTCACAGAGGTTGTTTATGTTGGAAGTATTCGTGATCACAATACATGTTGTACTTTCATGGAAATGGTTCACTAATGAACGTATGGCACTTCACAAATTACTTCGCGTGGATTCAAAAAGTGAAAGTATACATTACATGTATATATAAACCGGTGAACGAAGAAATCGTATGACAATAAAATAACCAGCGTTTGTTCCGTACAAATAGGTACATTAACAGAATACGTTTACAAATCACATTGAACTTGGTGTACGTAAAATAATATACATGTATGTTATAACGCCGAGTGGTTGCGCGTTTTAAAATACGCAAATAAGATTTATTTATTAGTGCAAAACTAGTGAGTGAGGCAGGCAAGTTGTATAAAACTTGTTAACTTCAAAAGAAGGTATTTACACACCTGTATAATGAATGGTAAAGGACAAACTGACGATTGTTAACATGTACTTATGGTAAGCCTATTACAAAAGAATACACATTATGCTGTGGATGGTTCATTACAAGGCATGTTTACTCTTTAAAAGTCATTTCTGTCAAAGACCTATAGAATACATGTTATCTATAGGTCTTTGTTTCTGTTTACTTTTTTGAAGACATGTTTTTAGTTAATGAAACACGTTTTTAGTTTTTTCTCGACCTTTTTACTCAAGGAAAGAATTGCTGTTCACCAAGAAATCACTCTTTTGTTTAAAATTGGAGATTACAGCGGGGAACTTGCACGAGTGCGGGTTACAATCAATTAACAAGTAGACAGAAAAAGAACGTTAAAAAACAATGAACTTTGATTCGTGTCAAATTTGTCTCATACATCTCGTGACACTTTTTCATTTCTCAAATGCATTCAAATAAGAGTGCTATTTAAGAAAATGTATGGTTACTGGGGTCTGTATGCGCAAAATGTTGACTTATTTATAAACTTACGTTTAAGGTTTTACATTAAATTACATTATAATTTGTATAAGTATATTTTGACTTAGCTTTGTGGTCAGCCTTAGGGGAGGGGGGGGGGGGTAGGCACGTGCTTTTAGTGCGTGCTCCCGCGGTAAAACCTGTCCTATAGCATGAGCGTACAAATCGGCACATGACTCATTAAGGATAGAAAATAAAATTTAAATAGCACAATAACTAGAATAATGATGATAAGCATATGTACACCACACCAAGTACGATAAACACATAAAACGACCGGCATGACAGTACGGTCATTTTGAGACCTTGGCCAGCATTTTATACCCTGGCGTTGTCGTTCTATGGCGTCGTCACTATAAAGCCCCATCTCGGCCTATATTTTATATATGCATTATGCATAAATGTCCGATTGAGTCATTCGAAATGTCGTCACGGTTTCGTCAAATACGCACATACAATTGACCGGTATGCACATACGGACCCGTGTAGGTGTGCCACTCTCGAACCTGTGAAAACAGTTCGAATCTCAGTTTTTATGCCATTCATATATGCCGGCTCCCATGTAAACAAGCACGCACTTTCGCATACTGCACGAAAAAGCGTTCAATATTGACGGAAGGTCAGGGTGGAGCCACGACCGGCATGACATTACGGTCATTTTGAGACCTTGGCCAGCATACCCTGGCGTTGTTGTTCTATTGCGTCAGCTCGATAAAGCCCCATCTCGGCCTATATGTGATATATGCATTATGCATGAATGGCCGATTGAGTCATTCGAAATGGGTTCACGGATTCGTCAAATGCGCACCTACAATTGACCGGTATGCACACGGACCCGTGTAAGTATGCCACTCGCGAATCTGTGACGACATTTCGAATCTCAATGTTTATGCCATTCATATAATGAACTTGATGTACGTAAAATAATAGATGTTATAACGCCGAGTGGTTTCGCGTTTTCAAATACGCAAATAAGATGTATTTATTAGTGCAAAACTAGTGAGTGAGGCAGGCAATTTGTATAAAACTTGTTAACTTCAAAAGAAGGTATTTATACATCTGTATAATGGTAAAGGACAAACTGACGATTGTTAAAATGTACTTATGATAGCATATTACAAAAGAATACGCATTATGCTGTGGATGGTTCATTACATTGCATGTATACTCTTTTAAAGTCATCCCGATTCACTTTTTTGAAAACATGTTTTAGTTAATGATACTCGTTTTAGTCTTTTCTCGACCTTTTTTCTCGGGGAAAGAATTGCTGGTCACCAAGTACTCCTATAAATATGAGGTCGATTTACGATAAGCGGGGTAGAGAATACCCTTCCGTCCACACAACACAAATGGAAAATACACAAAGCCACACCTGAACAATGGAACAACTTTAAAACTCAGTGTAATAATGAGTTCCTTCCTAATGTAGATAATACTGACACCAACTCTTACTTTAAATCCTATATAACAAAACTTAAAACTGCGCTTGATAACTCAATCCCTGTAAGCAAAACACCTAAAAAACTCAAACGGTCTGTACCATGGTGGAATCAAGAATGCACAGACGCCATTAAATATCGTGAAAAATGTAGGAGAAAATGTATCCGAATCAGAACCGGACCTAAGTATGACAAATATAGGGAAGCCCGCAAAAGTGCTAAACAAGTATTAAAAAAGGCAAAATTAGAAAGCTGGAACGAATTCTGTAATAATCTCTCACATAAAACAACTAGCAAAGATCTATGGGATCAAGTTAAGCGCATGCAAGGCAGACCCCCTACTAATACACCTATCTTTCGGGTTAACAACGAAGTTCTTGTATCTAACGCTGATAAAGCTTCTGCCCTGGTACAACATTATCAAAAAGTAAGCAGTGACGAAGGATACTCTGAAACGTTTATTGCAAAGAAAATTAAAACAAAAAATGAATTTCCTGTCTGGTTACAATCTCTTACCGAGGAAAAAACTCACAAGTACAATGCTCCTTTTAGCCTGTTCGAGCTCGAATCAGCTCTCCTTACATGCAAAAACGGCGCGCCGGGCGACGATTACATCCATTATAAGATACTTAAACAACTTCCACTCTCGGGGAAACAAGAATTACTTGCCCTTTATAATAAATCATGGTCTGAAGGTACTCTTCCTGATGAATGGCACGAGGCCACAATAATTCCGATCCTTAAAATCAATAAGCCTAAAGACTCTCCAGCCTCATATCGGCCGATCTCTTTAACCTCTACGTTCACCAAACTAATGCAGAAAATGATAAAACCGAGACTCTGCGCGTATCTAGAAAAACATAACAAAATCTCAGAAGTCCAATCGGGCTGTAGATCTAACCACTCTTGCGAAGATCATTTAGTACGCCTTGAAGCTGATATTAAAAGAGCCCAAAATCTCGGTCAAACCGTAGCAGCCGTATTTTTAGACCTCACAGCCGCATTCGATAAACTATGGAACGAAAACGCCATTAAAACACTTAATACGTTAGGAATAGAGGGTAATATGCTCAACTGGCTTGCAGCTTTTCTTACAACGCGTAAAATAAAAGTGAGACTGCATGACGCGACATCAGAATCAGTTGAGACTATAAACGGCTGTCCCCAAGGTAGTGTCCTATCTCCAATATTATTTTCCGTGACTATGAACACCCTAGACAGAGAAATTAAGGCACATAATTCACAAAATAACACTGATCTAATCAATTTATCACTTTTTGTAGACGATAGTGCAATATGGACCACATCTAAATCACCGAATCTAGCAATTACTAAAATCCAAAAAGCCCTAACTGCAATAGAAAACTGGAGCGCATCGTATGGCTTCCAAATAAATCCCACAAAAACCCAAGCAATCTTATTCCCTGCCAGTGCACAAAAAGTAGCGGCAAATGCACGTAAAGCAACTCGATCTAAGAAAACCCCTAACCCCCCACAACTTACTCTATGTGGTGCTCCTCTTCCGCTTCTTGACAACATTACTTTTTTGGGTATGACATTTGACAAATATTTAACATGGAAAGACCACATCCTTAAACTAGTTGTACGCTGCCAAAAGGACCTCAACTTTCTAAAATGCATCCAAAGAAACAACTGGGGTACGGATAAAAAAGCCCTTATGCGTATTTATAAAGCCACTATCTGGGCAAAAATAAACTACGGAAGCATTGCGTACAATTCAGCCAGTGAAACATTACTCAATAAATTACAAGTAATCCAAAATACGGCACTTAAAATTATAACTGGTACACGTAAATCTACAAGCACCGTTCTGCTGCACGCCGAATGTGGAATGATAGAACTGGGTCAACAAAGGCAAATTAACCAACTAAAATACCGCGCGCGCACGCTATCTATGGGACCACACCTCCCAATTAACCTTAGTGTTACTGAAGACCCGGCCTACCAAAAAAAGAAAAAGAAGAGTGGTCTCCCGTACGCGCAGAACGTGCTCGAGCTAGGCAAATATTATGAGACTATTGACATTAAAACTCAGGAACCTACATACTTTAGCTTAAGAAATCTATCAAAACCAAATATTGACTTACATCTAACAACATTAATTAAAAAATCCGACCACGACCCAAACAGTGGCTCTATAGCTCAAAACTATGTAACAGATAAATATGGGGATTACACCCAGATTTTCACTGACGGTAGCAAAAATGAGGAACTTGAAATAGCAGGCGCGGCTTTTGTAGTGTATCAACCCAAAAATGTCATTATACATCAGTGCAAGGTAAAATACAATAAAGAACTGTCTATATTTGCTTGCGAACTAGCTATAATAAACAGCGCCATAAAGTGGCTTAATAAACTTGAAACCCACGAACGCTCAAACTACGCGATATTAACCGATTCTCTCAGCGCCTTACAAGCACTTAATGCAGGATCATCGAAAACGCGTCCCGACCTTATATGTGCAACATTAAAGGGAATCACAAAACTAGCAAACAACAATATCACTCTCCAATTCGTATGGATCCCGAGTCACGTAGGCATTCCGGGTAACGAACACGCTGACCAACTTGCCAGAATAGGTTCCCATGAAGGTCTACCCTCTGATTTAAAGCCTAGCGCGCGCGAACTAATTGCAATCATAAACCAAAAAGGGTATAATGAACAGGATCACAAATGGTCAATTTACTGCGCCGATCATAATTTACCGATATTAACCAACCCTAGCCATAAGATTAACATCTATAGTCCCATTAAAAGGGAGGACAGGGCTTACTCGCGCATGCGCCTAAGGGTGACTAGATTGCACGGCGACTATTACAAAACTGTCCTCTGCCCCCAGTGCAACATTCATAACACGTTTGAACATCTTTTCTTTATATGCCCTAAACACGCTGAACAGAGACTAGAACTAAGTGCAGGGGTAATAGCGGCCTACAAAAACCCACTTATCATTAATCGCGACTCACTGTTGATGCCTCCAAGCGGAATCGCTCCTGTTGTGCGACTGCACGTGTTAAAATTTTTGCGCGACACGGGCTACTTAGATAAAATATAATATTCCGTTTGACTATTAGCGGTAGATAGAAATAACAACACATACCGTCAGTTATATACTGCTTTATTTATTCAAATTAATAATAGCAATCTTATGTACTAATGACGGGCGGGACTCGGACGATGGTCACTTCGGTGTGCACCATATGGCCACTCGTCTGGGCCCGAACTGAACCTAACCCTATTATCCCGGCCCTATAGGAAAATTAAAATAAATAAATAAATAAAAACTCAGATCAATAATGGCAACTTTATGTACTAATGACGGGTGGGTCTCGGACGATGGTCACTCCGGTGTTGTCCATATGGCCACTCGTCTGCGCCCGGCTCGAACTTATATACTATTATTAATTAATTTGGTTCTAAAACTGTACCGTAAAACAATCCATGATATATGTAATTTTAAAGATTCCAATTAATAATGACTTATGACAAGAGGTAAATTGCATCAACAAATAAATAGATATAGAAACACTGCATGTAATGTGCACGCCGAGAACCTGTAATTGTATTTGGGGTCCAATTGTACTTTGGATTGGTAGTACATTACAATGCAGTGTCCAATAACACCTTGTTGACGTCAATACATAAATAAACAATACTATAAACAAGGCAAAGATGAGGGAGCTGTCTATAACGAACGTTCGCGGTTTCCTCGTCTGCGCTTTATGATATATAGGAAAATTACACCAATAAATAAATAGATAAAGACTAATAATACTAAAACGACGGAAGGGTACGTCCCCCCCCCCCCCCAATACATATGTCACTTGGCCCCTTTCGACCACTATGGATAAGCTCTAAGCCTTCTTTTACAACCAAATAGCGCTCTAGGTAACAAAACCCAGGGTTCCGCGAGACCCTCGCTTTCCTTCTCTTAAGCTGTAATCAGCAACAACGACGAAGGTAGGGGACACAGACAACATACTTCCACGCAGGATCGGAAGACGCAGTAAGTGCGTACGTGGGCAAATTTACCCACAGTGCAACCCCTATAGGTGTAAATATTGTTGTAATTAAATGTGATTAGTTAACATTTTCCCCATATGTACAAGACTTAAACATGTTGAGTAGAGCGTGTCGGCTGGGCCAGAGGGCGCGCCTGAAGAGATATCTCTCGCCCGTGCACTCTGGCTCCGTTGACATGACATCCGTGCACTCTGGCCCCGTTGACATGACATACCGAACATGACAAAAATAAAAATAAAAAGAGAATGGTGACGGCATTTGTTGTTGTTGTTTCCCCTACTGTAGCGTAGGTGATGTTTTCTTGTAGAGTAGTGTAAGTTTTTTCCTTGCATGCCTGTGCCTTGTTACGTTTGACGTTGAATTGTAAACCATGTATTGCTAACCTGCACGTATTACCCTTGTCACTATGAGGATCAGATCGAATTAGAGGGATGGTCAGCATTAACATCCCAGATCTATTCCCTCCTGAACAAAATGCACTAATACATATAATAACCATCTGTGTAACCACTAGCAATGTAAACAGGAAGAAGAACGTGCGCGCTCTCTCTCTCTCTCTCAAAAACAAAAAAGGCGCGTGAAAATTGTCTCCCAAAGAAAGAAAGTGTAGAACCAGATATTGTCCTCCCTGCACCACCAACAACCAATCAGTCATCTCGGTCCAACCACACAAACGCAGCCCCTTTTCTACTATACTAAACTTCAAAACTATTCTGACCCTTGCAACACCATTAAACACCTGACAATAACCAACAGCACAACAGAGAGAGCCCATGTGAATTTACACCAAGACACAGGGCAATAGAGTAATATCTGTACTAATCTATGTTTATGTACTAACAAGTCCTCCGCGAGGGACGTTAAACGGGGGTGCAGTGTATCGGTGCTGTACACCGGGCACTTAAAAGAACCAGGGGCGCCTCTGGAATCGGGGCGCCCTCTGTATCCCGCTCGAACCCCCACTAACACCTCTTGGGGCGGAGAGCACAAAAATCACACACAAACTTTAAGGAATTAACATTAATGCCAATAAGGATAATGATAATCTAGAGATAATAGGAATACTGCAAAAACCATTTTGATAAAAGGCCACTACATAATCCATTAAAAAAAAAAAAAAAAAAAAAAAAAAAAAAAAAAAAAAAGCATCTAGTCACATTAAGGTCTCATTGGCCATCGTGCTATGATGTATAATATGACCTTATTTTCTCCCCTGAAGGGTCACAGGGGCAGGTCGATACATCTGTAGTCGAGAAGACGCTGGACGACCTGTAAATAAATCTCAAATACACACACACGATAAGCGGGGTAGCTTACGTCTAATTATTTGGACTAGTCACCAAGAAATCACTGTTACGTTTAATGATTGGACATTACAGCGGGGAACTTGCACAAGTGCAAGATAGATTCATTTAACAAGTAGACAGAAAAAAGAACGTTAAAAAACAATGAACTTTGATTCGTGTCAAATGTTTTCTCATACATCCCGTGACACTTTTTTCATTTCTCAAATGCATTCAGATAAAATAAAATGCTTCCATAATTTATAATCGATGCGACATAGGCATCAAACAGATTAAACATAATTTTAACAAGAACTTAAGGACTTCTACCCTAAACTTGACCTTTGTGATGAATTTTCTTATTGATCTTAGACCTAGTTCTTGTGCGCTTTATCATGTGTGTGACTTGTGCTAAGTTGAATATTAATCCATTCTGAGGAAAGTAATGATCCCGACAAAGTGTTAAGTATAACTTTCATAAATTTGACAATGGACATTGAATTGCGACTTTTAGCTTAGAAGATGATTCTGCTAATATATTCTGTCTCATTCTAGTGATCACTTTTGAAATACACTTGTTTTCAAAACAAAATAATACAAATTTTTATTTCAGAAATCACAAAAATATTTCATCAAGATATGACAGGTCCACATTCTTTCTGTGTTTCGGTGTAAAGTCCCCTTCAGCGGGGATGTCATGCATGCTTTCTTTTAGGTTCCTTTGCAAATGACCTGACTTAGTTTCCACGCCTGGTCGCATGAATGATTTTTAATATTTTTCAGCACAGACACATTAGACTGCACATTTAGTAAATAATGACAACTGGGAAGGTTATGTATCCCCATCAGTATATCCGGTTAATTCTTTAGAAGCAAAACATTGATGTTTTCATGTGTAAATAGAACGGAGATTACAGTACACCTCCATTCAGCCAAATATGTGAAATATAGGAACCATGATGATGATGAGGAGGAGGAGGAGATAACGACGAAGATCACGAGGATGATGACGATGATCAGTCCTATAATAGTTATAAACTGCACATATACTGCGTCAGCAAAATGCTTTTCAAAAAGTACACCTTGACCGTTTCCTAGGGGATGGCTTCTGTATTGAAGAGGGCATGGTGAAATCCTCCAGAATATCTGTCACTATCTCCTTAGCATCAAACCATTTATCTCTCGCAGCACTGGTCACACTTAAAGACAAACCAGCTCTTTTATCAATGTGTTGTTTATAAACGTCCGCTCTCCGACCTTTATGAGCCACTCCAGTATTGTCAACCATTTCTTCACATCCAGAAAATGTATGGTCAACCGAACCTTTATGATGAGTTGTTTCTCTTGTTTCAGAATCACTATCATCTGATCCCTCAGAGACACCATTATCCTTCTCATCTTCTTTTGAGTACTGGACATTCACCATATCATCATGACTGTCTTCAGGATCCATTTTAGGGCACAAGCTCCCAAGTTCATCTCCTATATTGTCATGTTCTTGTAGCATACTCTTTTTGTCAGTGGAAACAGTTTTAGAGTGCCCATGCTTTGAACGTTTGTGACTTTTGTTTGCTGTAGACATGTTACTTGCAAATGCATCTCGTTCTTCCTCCACAGCTCTGGACAGCTGCAGTGCTATGTCGTCTTTTCCAGCCTGAAATTAAAAGAATACTAAAGCAAATTTGAAAACGACACACAATTAGTAACTTATAATAATAAATATTTTCTAAATCAAACATGGCTTCTGCTTTTGATCATCACTGTTGGAAAATGCAACAAATAAAGGCATATACTGAAAAAGTCTTTACAGCAGAACGTTCCATATTTTTATACAGGCTCCATGCAAAGACATTCATTAAAATGAGAAATAATCTGAGAAATTGTGAAAGAAACAACATTTTCGCTGAAATCATAATTCAGTTCTTAAACAGGCATTCACTTGCAAGAAAAAAAACTGTTTCGGCCAATCATTAAGAATAAACATAATATATTTCAATAAATATTATTATTTTTGACCTGTTTCAGTATGTCAAAGGCCACCTCTGTCAACTCCTTCTCTGTCATAACATACCAGGTCTTACTGAAATACAAAGCATGCATTTCATGCAGTCCTTGTTTATTTAGTATAGTATTGAAGTACTTGTTTTAGTGTACGTGTTTCTTTGTGTGATTATTTTCCTTATTAGGAATATTTGACGTTATAAAAAGTATTTCACTATATTTACCTACTTGCACTTTTCCTAGTTGAGCTGGTTTACCAGTATTAAGTGCACAAACCAGTAAAGGAACGAGCCCATATTGGAATCAGATGTAAGGGCAGAATGGTCATACAAATGATATCATGACTTATTCCCAAACCAACTGGACACTTTTTTAATAACAAAAGCTATTGCATCAATATACAGATACTTAAAAAAGAAATAAACAAATGCATGTAAGTGATGCTGAATGGGTTGAGGTCCCCCCGGGTACCACTTCCCCGTACCCCGGATACTTTGAAGTATACTTAATTCAGCCCTGATTAGTTAACAAAATGTATTCGTATTGTTTGTGTGAGTGATCAAAAAGATAGGAGGAGATCTTATGACATACCTATGTTTCTTTGCCTTCAAGGAATCTGTGGAGTCTTGCATGTGTGTGACACTCCCATGAATGCTTGTCTTCTTCATCATCCAGTTGGGCAGGTCCCTTGAACTGATACTGCTTTTAGATTTGTCACCAGCAAGATCATGTGATTTCAATGCACTACTCTGACTGGTTTTCATGTCATCTGTTTCCAGCTTAGAATGGTTCTTTTTTGGTGACATTCGACTCCCTTGATCACTGATTTTTGTTGCGTGCTCCTCATAGAGCTTTTGGTAGCTGAAATAATGAATATGTTGAAAATGATCACTTCATATAGATTACTGAAAATATCATGTTTCAAGTGGACAACATATAATAATACCCAAAAATTAATATGCAGTTGAACATTGCTATTTCAGGTCGTTTGGATGATCCAAAATAGTTTGAACAAGATATGTTCTATTTAGTAATATGTATAAGATGATCTTACATTATAAGTTGATTATTATGAGTACATTGATATTAAGATTCATAAATACTATTATAGGTATTAAACAAATATCAATAAACACTGCAGATATTTGATTTTGTACATACATTTTAAACCAATCAAAAAATAAACAACCACATCCGAAATGTGTTATATCTATTAAGGCAGATTATTTATCCATGCGATATTCAGCAGTGATTTGGTACGCAAGAAAAAAATAGGTGTGTAAACTGTTTCTTTCAAAGTCCATATTGGCATTCCAAGCCAGATGGTGTTTACTAATACAGACTTTGGACTTTGAAAGAATTACTGATGATAAAGTGTGAAGAGCATTATTGGGACCAAAATTTTATTTGGCAATAAAGATGAATTTAAAAAAAAGTTTATTATTTTAAATTAAATTCAATAAAGGACAAAATTTAGACAGGCAAAAAATGTCCAATAAGAGCTGCCTTTGTGAAAGACAATGCCCCAACGGCAGCTATTTTAGAGAAATCAAGACCCACAACATTTATTATAGTGAAAATTTTAAGTCCAAGGCCCATAACTTCGCCAAAAATCAATGGACCAGAACAAATTTCACACTTGTTCTGAAGGTCATGTAGGTAGACTCACATACCAAATATAAGCTCAATATCTAAAAGTGTTGCATACAAAACATTCAGAAAACGGTAATTGTAGAGAAAATTTATATATCCACTTTTGTCTCAAGTCTCTATGCCTTTTACTTTCTATTAATAGAAGCTGATTTTATCTCTTTAAAAAATATTACTACCCTTGTAAAAATGACCTGTACCTGACAAATGATTAATAAAAAGTATCGTCCTTTAAAGCTTGTTACTTCCCTGGGAAAAAATTAAGATAAGTCAAAGGCCCTATCTTCATGAAAAATCAATGGACTGAATCGAATTTTACTCTTAAGCAGTAGGTCATGTAGGTGGACTCACATACCAAAAATAAGCTCAATATCTGAAAGCAATGCGTAAACAAGAGGGCCAAGATGGCCCTAGTTCGCTCACCTGAGAGGAGTCGGTTCATTCAATCTTTACCAAATGTCAAACTTGACCTAGATATTGTCCAGACAAACATCCTGGTCAAGTTTCATCATTATTGAACCAAAACTCTGGCATATGGAGTGATTTTGTTTTTGTAAGATTTGCCCTGGTGACCTATATTTTGA
Source organism: Dreissena polymorpha (assembly GCF_020536995.1). Lineage (NCBI taxonomy): Eukaryota > Metazoa > Mollusca > Bivalvia > Myida > Dreissenidae > Dreissena > Dreissena polymorpha. Next base: position 95,332,487 of record NC_068362.1, read on the forward strand.
GTAGACCCCCCTTACCAAACATCAAATTTTGCTTACAAAAATAAATATTATGAACAAGATTCATAGAATCTGAAACAAAATTGTGACCGCTAGAGTGTTTACAAGGATTTTGTATAATATTATAAACATTTGGACAATCTAAGGGCAATAATTATGGCATTAATTATGTAATATATATAAAACCAATCTTTTCAACAAGTTTCATGATGATTGGTAAAAAAATGTGATTTCTAGAGTGTTCACAAGCTTTTTTTACTTTATAAATATAAGAAAACTGCCCCCCCCCCCCCTCGCAGCCATGTTATTCAACTGACCGGAACCATTTTCAAACTCAACTCTCATATCAAGGACACAAATGTTCTGACCAAATTTCATGAAAATTGGGCCAAAAATGTGACTTCTTGAGTGTTCACATGTTTTCACTATATACATATAGAGAAAAATGCCCCGCCCACTGGCGGCCATGTTTTTTCACCGATCTGGACTATTTTCGAACTCGTCCGAGATATCAATAAAACCAATGTTTTGACCAACTTTCATGATTGCGCAAAAATTGTGACTTCTAGAATGTTTACAAGGTTTCTCTATAGCCAAATAAGGAAAACTGCCCCCCCCCCCCCCAGCAGCCATGTTATTCAACTGACCGAAACCATTTTCAAACTCAACTCTTATATCAAGGAAACAAATGTTCTGACCAAATTTCATGAAAATTGGGCCAAAAATGTGACTACTAGAGTGTTCACATGTTTTCACTATATACATATAGAGAAAAATGCCCTGCCCACTGGCGACCATGTTTTTACACCAATCTGGACCATTTTCGAACTTGTCCAAGATATCAATAAAACCAATGTTTTGACCAACTTTCATGACGATTGGGAAAAAATTGTGACTTCTAGAGTGTTTACAAGGTTTCTCTATAGCCAAATAAGGAAAACTGCCCCCCCCCCTGGCAGCCATGTTATTCAACTGACCGAAACCATTTTCAAACTTAACTCTCATATCAAGGAAACAAATGTTCTGACCAAATTTCATGAAAATTGGGCAAAAAATGTGACTTCTAGAGTGTTCACATGTTTTCACAATATACATATAGAGAAAAATGCCCCGCCCACTGGCGGCCATGTTTTTTCACCGATCTGGATCATTTTAGAACTCGTCCCAGATATCAATAAAACCAATGTTTTGACCAACTTTCATGATGATTGGGCAAAAATTGTGACTTACAAGAGTGTTTACAAGGTTTCTCTATGGCCAAATAAGGAAAACTGCCCCGCCCACTGGCGGCCATGTTTTTCAACGGACCAGAACCACTTTTGAACTCAACCAACATATCATTAAGACAAACATTTTGACAAAGTTACATGAAGATTGGGCATGAAATGTGACTTCTACAGTGTTTACAAGTTTTTTCTTTTTTTTGACCTAGTGACCTAGTTTTTGACCCTGCACGACCCAGTTTCGAAATCGACCGAGTTTTCATTGTGACAAACTTCTGACTAAGTTTCATGAAGATCGGACAATAAATGTGGCCTCTAGAAAGTTTTCAAACAAATGTGGACGGACCGACGGACAGACGACGGACACAGACCGGTAACAAAAGCTCACCTGAGCAATCAGGTGAGCTAAAAACCTACGGAAAACATTTATTTTATTGAATATTTCCAAGTCCGAGCCCATAACTTCGCCAAAAACAATGAACCAGAACAAATTTCACACTTCATCTGTAGGTCATGTAGGTACTCATATACGGTACCAAAACTCAGCTCAATATCTGAAAGCATTTGGTAAAAATTCCTCGGGAAAACAGTTATAATAGTGAAAATGTCTAAGTTCAAGGCTCATAACTACAACCAAAAATGTTCAGATCAACACGAATTTCACTCTTTTAAGCTTATTACTTCCCTTAAATCAGTAAAAGACATGTATCTTCATCAAAAAATCAACGGACCGTAACGAATTTTACACTTCATCTGAAGGTCATGTAGGTTGACACACGAAACAAAAATCAGCTCAATATCTTAAAGCCTTGCGTAAAAACCTCCGGAAAACAGAATGCTGAATGGACAGTGCAACTTCTATATGCCACCCTACCAGGGGCATAAAAAGTGGCTAATTCAAGTGATTGAAATAGCAGTGTTCAACTCTAAATGCACCGTTAAATATACCATGAGTTCATAAAACTCCAGGGTAAAAGTCCCGAGCAGAAATTTAGTATTGTTTTAAATTAAACAAGTATTTTAAAATCTTAAAAAAAGTGTCTCTTAGTTGTTTCGGTTTTATTAGCGCTCTACTGAAAATGATCAGTTGCAATTAAATTACAAAATAGGAATGTGTACAAAATCAACTAACCTTAAGACACAGTCCTTGGTGACAGCATACATACACTCCAGTTTCCCGCATGGCAGGTTTCTTACTATTCTCCCATTGGTGAATGCTTCCAGCTCATCAACAAATGGAATTCGAGACTCTGTACCATGCTGGCTGGGCACAATTTTCATGTCAGTCAGTGGGGCAGGAATGGCTGGAGTATTGACAGAGAGGCTGGATGTTACCTGGACAACAAGATGATGAATAGCTCACAAACAGTGACCCAACACTTACCTTTATGCATGCTACAGTACAAGTGCAAGTACAGTATTCAACATCGTTATGATGCACACATCACTTTGCATACATGATCAGATTTGGATTGATGAAAGGGTGTGGAAGTTGGTATAGAGTAATTTAACTTGGGAAACATGTGAATGGACTATACAAAGTCCAAAAACGGGAAACTTTTCAAGCAAATAAGTCATGATTAAAGAGGCTAAAAATATTTGGTTTATGTTGGCAAGTTATTGCAACATAGAAACGGATAGAAATTTTACAAAAATAAACAGATGTCATTGATAATTATTTTTTTCCACAAATTATTGATACACTTTAAACTATGTTCTACTCCATATGTATTTTATTTATAACAGTGTTTGGTAATGATATATTTTGCCTACCTTCCAGAAAAAAGTCATATAAATCTATCCTATTGTTTTAGATGTTTGATGTTGATTTAATGGAATTTCACTTTGAATTGTGATCTGTAGCTTGGATATGGAGTCTAGTTCTTGAATGCAACATTGCATCTCATCATCATGCTCCTCACTTCTTACATATTCATTAAAAAACAAACCAAGCTTGATACATTCATTCTAAGGATTAATATGGAATGTGACCTTAATATTGGATAAAGAGTCTGAGTATACATTCTATTTTTGTTTTACTTTTCCTGCAATCATTTCAATTATTGTTGCGTAGGAATTTAAAATCCATCAAAGCTGGAAAAAAATGCCCTTGACATGTTAAGGGCTGCTTCCCTTAACTTCACCTCTGGCCTTGCATTGTGACCTTGACTTTAGACAGGGTGACCTGATTCTGTGTGCCACATCTCATTTGTCACTTTTACTAGTTATAAGAAAATAAATCCATGCTGAATAAATTAATGATCCCAACAGCCTGTATATTATTAAATTTCTATTTGACCTTTAACCTTTAATAAAAACATTGACCTTTGAACTTGATTTTCCTGATATTGTGTCTCATCAAATAATTCTTTTTTGGCAAGTTATTTCAAAATCAATCCATGGTAGAATAACCCTAATTGTATTCATTATTTTTTTTACACATTTGTCATGTGAACGATTTTAAATAAATTAACGAGTCACTTTTGTTTGAATTACACAATTGTCAGTGAAAGCTTGTATTCTATTCTTTATGTACTATAAAAAAGTTTACAAACACATAAATGTTAATTGGTTTGTCAGTGTCAAAACATAAGAAAGAGTTAAGTGAACACATATTTATTAAACATTGATTACATGAGTACATAATAATCCTAGGATAAAAGGGCTTCTAAAGCGAATCTAAAGTATGATATTTCCTGGGTAGAACCAGTACTAGTGTTTTTGCAAAGATCCAGAAAAAACTCCCTGAGTGGTGATCACACCGGCGACCTCCAGATTGCAGGGCAGACACCATATCCATCACACCAATCTGACCTCTTGACTCAGACTGTGGACAAAAAGAATGAAGAACATGTGAGCCACATTGGACGAAAAACGGATTTCATGCCAAATGCAGCCAGCACAGCTCCCTACCAGCCTGGCCAGCACAGCTCCAGACCAACCTGTCAGGAGTTTTCATGTCTGCTATTAAGTCAATCAAGGTTTTGTGGTTTCACTTTGCAGTCGCACTTACTATAACATATTTAAATTTTACATACCATCGCTGGATGTTCCATGACCTTTGAAACCTAAAATGTGTTTAAACATATATATTGTTAGGCCTCATAACATCACATTATAGACATAACTACCAGCAAGTCAGCAGTCAAAAATGAAAACTCTATATAAGAATAAGACATTTTTTGTTGACTTAAGTATTTATGCCAAAACATAAGCAAACAGAAAAATTGCTTTAATTTGAATATAATCACAACCATTTTATTTTCACTTCAGCACTGCATTCTGACTGGATAATCAACCCACCTGACCTATTTTTAATTGCCAAATAAACCAACTCTGTATGAAATCAAAATGTTTATATTCATTAGCATCTAACTTTTTCTTTTACAAAATGTGAAATCACATCAGTGGCAGTTAAATGACATCAAATTTTGTACTTACATCAAGGTTATGGCATTTGACCACAATGAAAAAATACTGAACAAGATTCAGATGCCAGCATACAGATTTCTGATGTGGAATTTAGATTGTTAGCACAACAGCTAATATTGTCTTTGTGTTGTAACTATAAGAATTGAATAGCAATTGCCTGCATTTCATCAGTGTCTCGGCAAAAATAGGCATTATTAATTATAAAATGTGGTAAGCCTTAATGCAAAAAGGCTTTATTTTCCCCAAATGAAATCCAGAAAGTTGTAATTCAATGCCGTAAATTTACAGAATGGTAGCTGAAAAGTGTCACTGTTTTTAAATTCTACAGAAAAAGAATATTTGAAAACATTGTTTAAATGTAATAATTTAAAATAAAATATATCAAAATAACCAACCTTTAAATGCCTCACACCTGCATGTTCAGCCATGTTTGCATGATCTGCTGTTTGGAAAAGGTAGAGAGTCCTCTGTGAAAGAGAACAATGTCAGTTTAAAAACAAGAGCACCGCCTTGCGGGTGCAGACCGCTCATCTATTTTCTTTTTAAAGGTGAAGGGACTCTCATTTTCAATCACAAAGGAGGGAGGGGTGGAGTGAAGAGGGGTGTATAGTGTGGGGTTGTGGACATTTATTACATTATCTTCCAAAAAAGCGAAGACAAAAAAAAATCAGGGCGGGGGGTGGGGGTGGGGGGGATGGGATTTTTTGGGTGCGATGGTTGGACGGTATTTCAAACATAACCGTTAAAAAGAAAAAATAAAAAAAAAATAATAAATAAAAAATTTGGGGGGGGGGGGGTATAGTGTGAGGGTGTGGTGGTCATTTGTGAGATGATCTTAAAAAAAAAAAAAAAATTAGGGGGGGGGGGGAGGGCACGGGGGATGGTTTGGGTGGAGTCTATTGTGGTATGTCAGGTAACAGTAGTTTTGTCAAAGTATCAATCAAATCTAATCATAAATAAAGAAGTTATGGCAATTTTAGCAAAATTTAATAATTTGACCTTGAGAGTCAAGGTCATTCAAAGGTCAAGGTAAAATTTAACTTGCCAGGTACAGTAACCTCATGATAGCATGAAAGTATTTGAAGTTTGAAAGCAATAGCCTTGACACTTAAGAAGTATAGTGGATCGAAACACAAAATTTAACCATATATTCAGAGTTACTAAGTCAAAAAAGGGCCATAATTCCGTAACAATGACAACCAGAGTTATGCAACTTGTCCTTTTACTGTACCCTTATGATAGTTTGTGAGTGTTCCAAGTATGAAGGCAATATCTATGATACTTTAGGGGTAAAGTGGACCAAAACACAAATCTTAACCAAATTTTCAATTTTCTAAGTATAAAGGGCCCATAATTCCGTCCAAATGCCAGTCAGAGTTACATAACTTTTCCTGCACGGTCCCCTTATGATAGTTAATAAGTGTTGCAAGTATGAAAGCAATAGCTTTGATACTGTAGGAATAAAGTTGACCTAAACACAAAACTTAACCAAATTTTCAATTTTCTAAGTATAAAAAGGGCACATAATTCTGTCAAAATGCCAGTCAGAGTTACATTACTTTGCCTGCACAGTCCCCTTATGATAGTTAGTAAGTGTTGCAAGTATGAAAGCAATAGCTTTGATACTTAAGGAATAAAATGGACCTAAACACAAAACTTAACCAAAATTTTCAATTTTCTAAAAGTAAAAAGGGCACATAATTCTGTCAAAATGCACGCCAGAGTTATCTAACTTTGCCTGCCCAGTCCCCTCATGATAGTTAGTAAGTGTACCAAGTTTGAATGCAATAGCATTGATACTTTCTGAGAAAAGTGGACCTAAACGCAAAACTTAACTAAAATTTACAATTTTCTAAGTATAAAAAGGGCACATAATTCTGTCAAAATGCACGCCAGAATTATCTAACTTTGCTTGCCCAGTCCCCTTATGATAGTTAGTAAGTGTACCAAGTTTGAATGCAATAGCATTGATACTTTCTGAGAAAAGTGGACCTAAACGCAAAACTTAACCGGACGCCGACGCCAACGCCGACGCCGACGCCAAGGTGATGACAATAGCTCATAATTTTTTTTCAAAAAATAGATGAGCTAAAAAGTATAATTTTATGGTCGACAAAGTAATTTAAGTGAAAAGATATTTTAAAATCTGTAGTTTGCTTTTAGCATATTTGTAATCAATTAAAATGAGCATTGCTATAAACTTTCAGGAACCTTTTGATTAAACTTAACATCAAGAAGGTTATACTGCAACATAAATGCTGCAAAATACAAATCTTAAGAAACAAGTGCAGTACTAATCAGATAAGACTTCTTAACATCATGAAAACCAGCTTAGCAGAAAAATATATATTATAGAACACAAAAGTCATCATTTATTAACTCCCTTATTTAAAGGTGATTTTTGTCACATGTATATTAGTGAAGACTTTTCCTTCCACTATAACTATTTACATTCACATTACTTTTGCTGTATTACATATGACTAACAATGATAGACGATTTTCAAATCCAATATTAAAATCATAGCTTTGCATAATATTTGATTTATAACAACATTACAGTTGAAATCAAATGAGCAGAACTTCTCTAGTATGCAACTAGTGCTGCATCAATATGACCAAAAGGCTTGCACAATAATCCTACATTAAAGATAAAATAGGAAAATCTTATCTTGACAGTGAACATATATATTCTCATTACAAAATCAGATAAGTAAATAAGATATCTATTTGTTACCAGTCAACAACCAAAAATGAAGTTCTAATCCAGAGTGCCCCTCATTAAAGTATAGTTTTCATTTTATTTAAAAATATACAAGTAAGATCTAGTTTCACAAAATTATTTTACTATGACTTATCGTTACTCTTCTTTTCCAATGCATCATAACTCCAAAGCATTGTTTGTGGATAGGAAATACATAAAAACTATCAAACTATTTGTTCAATCCACCCAACACATGATGTTTCCCCAGTGAGCTTTTGGTACCCTGGAGTGCAGGTTGAGGCCATGTCTGCCCTGCAGGAAGGCCAGTACACCGGGCCTCGGTGGCAGCACAAACTCTCCCCCCACGATGTCCTCCCCCACTGTGATCACATACACCGGGCAGCTCTGGAACTGAGACCAATACATTACAGAGTAGCATTTTGGTGACTAATGAAGTCTATGGGTTGTAATTGTAGTATAGTATAAAAGGTCATGAAGCCATTTATCTATGGTTGCAGCACAGTTCCAAGTGCAAGATTCATATTTCTTATTGATTTTCAAATAACAATGGGCAGTTGCAAAGTTTCAACACACAATTGTGCAACCAACAGATGCATATATTGCAGTTGCATATATTTTTGTAAACGGTATACAGTTAGCATGTAGAAACAGCTTGCTGATTTCTATATTACTAGTTTGGTAATTGTATACATATAAATATACATTTACTTGTATAAACCTTGTTGTCTAGAGTTCAAATCATGTTCATATACTGGTATAATTGGCATTTCATTTTTAAATTGATGTTTCGTTTTTCTAGCATTCATGTTTACCTAATGTTTATTTTAGAATGGATAAAGAAAGTGCAAAAAACTGTCTGTGAACAAATTCTAAGCATTTAAATAGTTGAAACATTTATTGTTAATTATATCGTAACAATTTTTTATAAAACAGGTTTGTAATTCTTGATTAATTAGACTGAATTATATGATACATTGCACCAGTTAAAAGTAGTATTTTAGAGACTTGTCAATAATAATCATTCATGGGACAGTAATTTTCTTTGCTGACCCATCCACAAATTAAAGACCCAACAAATAATATTTCCAAATTATTACATTTTAAAGACTAAATTACCATAGAAAATAAAGATATTAATATCCAACATAATCCACACACAAAGCCTGAGTGTGTTTCGCAATCCAGATAAATCAAGACAACATTACGGGGAGTATGCTACACAGTGTACTTAGCTGTCACTTGACATTTCCTGTAACATGCTAATTCAGTAAAGCTGATTCAAACAATTAACTTCGTTTATGTACAAGGATTAGTGCTAACTGTTCACAACCTTCATACCCAGAGTGTGTATTATGCTTATAAGGGATATTGTATTGTAAACAGGAACGTGGCAGATCAAAGACAATAAATGTGATTAAAAGACACACAATTTTGTTAATTTGCATGAAATAAACAGGGCCAATCTCCCCACCTTAAATTAATGCGGACACATACAAATGTATTACTCTTAAGATTGTTTTCTTTCCGAAATAGCAGTCCATGAATTTGTCCACAAAAGTGTCATTTTTTTCAAAAACACAAAACTTACTAAAGACAAATTAATAATTAAAAAAAAATAACTGAACGAATTTTGAATACCACAACAGCTATCAACTTTATTAGATTTATAAAGCAATAACTGTTCTATGCACTGAATAATTTATCTTGAGCAATATCAACCAGAGATGGTTATGTATCCATATCAGAAGCCACTCACCTTTCTACAAATGGCTGACCCCACTCTATCTAGGTGTGTCTGCATCTGCACTTTGGTTATCTCACCTAGATGGAGACAGGGAAACACATCAAACTAATATAAGATGATAAGCAATACAGTATTTCAGAAACTGTTAAATATATAATGATAGTTAAGTAATTCAATCCAGATATGTAGAAGTTGAATCTGGAAAAACATATCAAGAGCATTATAATAAAATATTGGGAATGTTTATGCATGAGATATGGTAATTTGATGATGGCGATTGTGAGTGTTAACGTACCTCTAAATAAAGGATCAACCTGACTTGTATACAAGAAATGTAAGAGAGGATGATTGACATTCAAATGAAAACTATTGTTCAATGCCCACACTGACCTGTCCTCAGTTGTCGGCCATCACACACTAGAATTATCCTGCCACACGTATATGCCCGGTACCAGATCTCCATCACCATGGCAACAGTAGAACATAGCTTGTCATCGGCGTAGCAACCAGACACACACTCCCACTGGAGGAAAAGGGCGGGCACTTCAAACTGCAAGAATTCAAGGACAGTTCAGCCTCTCAAAAAAGTCAGTCAGCCCTCAGTTAAAGCCTGTTAATCTTTGAATGGTCCAGAAGTAATGTCTCAAGTGCTGCATGGTAAAATATGCTGGTCCAGTGATTATTTGTAGTTGACAAGCGGGTAAATTGGATCAGTAATACAAGTTTTAGGACTCACAAAGTGTTACTGCTTTATGATTTCTAACTGACTGAGCTGTAGATAAAGTTTTACACGAAAGAAACTTAAATAAAAGTGTACCACATTATCTATTTGTGAACAGGTATTATACCCCTTCATCATCAGCTTTAAGGGAATTAGATTTTTATATAGGGTAGGTTACTTCAGAGCTACAGATAGAAGTGGGCTTACAAATGTATTTGAATAACAAGATAATCCGTTTGATACATATAAATGTGCAGGGCTTTGTAGTCAATCAGTAGAAGTGTTCAAACTACAAGCACTACCTAAAGATGTATGTTTTTAATCAAAATAACTTCACAAGATTTAAGAACTGTTGAACAGTAAACTGTATTTGCAATATTTGAAAGGGTATTAACACATAAAATATCTGTATGTTTGATACATATTTGAGTCCATCTTGAACTTGTTAAGTTAATAAAAAACAAGAGGTGCATGATGCTCACCTGATTTCACTGACACCAATCTTTGAAGACACAACCTGGTGATCTGTTTTTTTACCCTATATTTTGACCAAGATTAAAGCATGGCATTCATATTGCCAGATACATATTGTGGCCATGTTTCATCAAGAATGAGTCAGAAATGTAATGTTATTTTAGGTTTTTAAAGATTTGAACCAGTGAACTTTTTTTTTGTATGCATGTGAACCTGATATAAATTCAACCTAGATATTTTCAATATAAGTTTTCTCGCCAATTTTCAGCAAGATTGAGTCGTTAATCTGGCTTTTGGAGAGGTAACAGGGTTTTTCAAGGATTTGATTTTGAGACCTATTTTTAAAACGCACGTGTTCAAAACGCATTGAATATCTTGATTAAAAATTAATGAATTTGTTATTTTTTTGCCTGGTGTTAAGCAAAATTATTTAAGAAAGTTTATGGTTTACAATGTAAACTCACATTTCCTATGTTAAAATGATTTTGTGACTTTTTATTTGAACTTCGAAAAATTTACCAAATTTGACATCAGGAAAGATGAATTATAACAAACCTTGTCATTTGGGTAGAAATATAACTGGCATACGTCAGATGAAAGTATATGTTTATCTCACCTGTGCACAAAATGCTCACTCTGTTGTCACATTGTTAAATCTCATATATGATTACCTTATAATTGGACAGTGCATATAAACAAATGCATCGCTCAAACAGTTGACAGCCTTCTGTGGAATCTGGTTTCTGAACTGAAATACAAACAAGAGGGCCATGATGGCCCTAAATCGCTCACCTGACAAACCAAATACAATGCCAACCCAGATTGAATCAAGATAAACATTCTGACCAAATTTCAAAAAGATTGGATGAAAACTGTGACCTCTATTGTCTACACAAGGTTTTTCTAATATTTTACCTATTGACCTAGTTTTTGACCCTAGGTGACCCAAATACAATTCCAACCCAGATTTCACCAAGATAAACATTCTGATCAATTTTTATAAAGATTGGATGAAAACTGTGACCTCTATTGCCTACACAAGGTTTTCTATTATTTGACCTAGTGACCTAGTTTTTGACCCCAGATGATCCAAATACAATCCCAACCCAGATTTCTTCATGACAAACATTCTGACCAAATTTCATGTAGATTGGATGAAAACTGTGACCTCTATTGTCTACACAAGGTTTTTCTATTATTTGACCTAGTTTTGACCCAAGATAACCCAAATACAATCCCAACCCAGATTTCATCAAGATAAACATTCTGACCAAATTTTATAAAGATTGGATGAAAACTGTGACCTCTACTGTCTACACAAATTGTTGACGGTTTTTCTATTATTTGACCTAGTGACCTAGTTGTTGACCCCAGATGACCCAAATACAATGCCAACCCAGATTGCATCAAGATAAACATTCTGACCAAATTTTATAAAGATTGGATGAAAACTGCGACCTCTATTGTCTACACAAAGTTTTTCTATTATCTGACCTAGTTTTTGACCTAGTGACCTAGTTTTTGACCTCAGATGACCCATATACAATCTCAACCCAGATTTTATCAAGATAAACATTCTGACCAAATTTGATAAAGATTGGATGAAAACTGCGACCTCTATAGTCTACGCAATGTTTTTCAATTATTTGACCTAGTTTTTGACCTAGTTTTTGACCCCAGATGACCCAAATACAATCCCAACCCAGATTTCACCAAGATAAACATTCTGACCAAATTTCATAAAGATTGGATGAAAACTGCGGCCTCTATTGTCTATACAAGATTTTTCAATTATTTGACCTAGTTTTTGACCTAGTGACCTAGTTTTTGACCCCAGATGACCCAAATACAATGCCAACCCAGATTGAATCAAGATAAACATTCTGACCAAATTTTAAAAAGATTGGATGAAAACTGTGACCTCTATTGTCTACACAAGGTTTTTCTAATATTTTACCTATTGACCTAGTTTTTGACCCTAGGTGACCCAAATACAATCCCAACCCAGATTTCACCAAGATAAACATTCTGATCAAATTTTATAAAGATTGGATGAAAACTGTGACCTCTATTGCCTACACAAGGTTTTCTATTATTTGACCTAGTGACCTAGTTTTTGACCCCAGATGATCCAAATACAATCCCAACCCAGATTTCTTCAAGACAAACATTCTGACCAAATTTCATGAAGATTGGATGAAAACTGTGACCTCTATCGTCTACACAAGGTTTTTCTATTATTTGACCTAGTGACCTAGTTTTGACCCAAGATAACCCAAATACAATCCCAACCCAGATTTCATCAAGATAAACATTCTGACCAAATTTCATAAAGATTGGATGAAAACTGCGACCTCTATTGTCTATACAAGGTTTTCCTATTATCTGACCTAGTAACCTAGTTTTTGACCTAGTGACCTAGTTTTGACCCCAGATGACCCAAACTACAATCCCAACCCAGTTTTTATCAAGATAAACATTCTGACCAAATTTTATAAAGATTGGATGAAAACTGTGACCTCTACTGTCTACACAAATTGTTGACGGTTTTTCTATTATTTGACCTAGTGACCTAGTTGTTGACCCAAGATAAACCAAATACAATCCCAACCCAGATGGCATCAAGATAAACATTCTGACCAAATTTTATAAAGATTGGATGAAAACTGCGACCTATATTGTCTACACAAAGTTTTTCTATTATCTGACCTAGTTTTTGACCTAGTGACCTAGTTTTTGACCTCAGATGACCCATATACAATCTCAACCCAGATTTCATCAAGATAAACATTCTGACCAAATTTGATAAAGATTGGATGAAAACTGCGACCTCTATAGTCTACGCGATGTTTTTCAATTATTTGACCTAGTTTTTGACCTAGTGACCTAGTTTTTGACCCCAGATTACCCAAATACAATCCCAACCCAGATTTCACCAAGATAAACATTCTGACCAAATTTCGTAAAGATTGGATGAAAACTGCGACCTCTATTGTCTATACAAGGTTTTTCAATTATTTGACCTAGTTTTTGACCTAGTGACCTAGTTTTTGACCCCAGATCACCCAAATACAATGCCAACCCAGATTGCATCAAGATAAACATTCTGACCAAATTTTATAAAGATTGGATGAAAACTGCGACCTCTATTGTCTACACAAAGTTTTTCTATTATCTGACCTAGTTTTTGACCTAGTGACCTAGTTTTTGACCTCAGATGACCCAAATACAATCTCAACCCAGATTTCATCAAGATAAACATTCTGACCAAATTTGATAAAGAATGGATGAAAACTGCGACCTCTATAGTCTACACAATGTTTTTCAATTATTTGACCTAGTTTTTGACCTAGTGACCTAGTTTTTGACCCCAGATGACCCAAATACAATCCCAACCCAGATTTCATCAAGATAAATATTCTGACCAAATTTCATAAAGATTGGATGAAAACTGTGACTACTACTGCATCATCGTGTTTCCGGCCGCCATGTTGGCTGTTTGTCAATAAAGTTATATTTTGAAGCTTCTGACATTAACCGCAAAAGTTAAAGAAAAACATAGAGGTCCTTATGGCAAGCGGTTCGACGCATAATCCCAAGAAACTAGGTTTCTCATGAGAACCTAGGTTCTCAGAATGAGAACCTAGGTTCTCGGTTGAAGATTGCACATGGCGTCAAGAACCCAAGTTTTCAAATGAGAACCTAGGTTTTCATGAGAACCTAGGTTCTCATTTGAAAACCTAGGTTTTCATGAGAACCTAGGTTCTCATTTGAAAACCTAGGTTTTCATGAGAACCTAGGTTCTCAGAATGAGAACCTAGGTTCTTATGAAAAACCTAGTTTCTTGGGATTATGCGTCGAACTGCTTGCCATATCCGTGGTTTTCATTTGGGAACCATAGGTTCTCTGAGAACCTAGGTTCTCTGAGAACCTAGGTTCTCTGAAAACCTAGGTTCTCTGAAAACCTAGGTTCTCTGAGAACCTAGGTTTTCAGAATTACGCGTCGGACGGCATAAACTTGCTCGTTTGGAATACGGGACACATATTATTCAGGGCGCAGGATTAATGGGGTTCACATATGATTACACACGGGCTGGACAGAATGAAAACACGCCGTTAAGAACTTTATTTTTGCAGATATCTCAAGTTATTGAAATATGTTTGCAAAGTCTTTAGCGCATAAGTTTTTCTTGCAGTGTTGCCGATATCTTACGATTGAATAATACATTATTACACATAAGCAATAGAGATAAAACTTGTATTTTATACCATAATGATTGCTTCCTACATGTAGGTCACAGACATACTTAAAATAGAAAACTGTACCGTACAGTCGTTTGAGGCCCGAACAAGGGAACTGAATATTTGAAACTCATTTAATGCTGTAACAATGTATTATGTAACGATTGATCTGAATTTTTAGTCTCAAAATAATATTTACAATTAAAGATGTATTTCATAAACAGTTCAATTTTTTATTAACGTCTTCAGACCAATGTCGACCGATTACTTTACTAATTTCATTCCTCAAGAACACCCATGCACGGAAACATGAACAAGAGGCGGTCACCGACGGCTAATGCCTGTTGTCACAAATATTCAACAGATAAGTTTCGTAGAATATTACTGAGCATTGTCTGAACATTGTTCAGAAAATGCTCTTGGGGAGAAACATTCACGGTTTCACGCCTATTTCTATTCATTTTACACATATGCCGCCAGCGTGTACCAAGCAATGGGAGACAACTGAAGGTTAATAATGACAAGCGGTTCGTCGATATTCCCAAGAAACTAGGTTTCTCATGAGAACCTAGGTTCTCATGAGAACCTAGGTTTATAAAATCCCAAGAAACCAGGTTTCTCGCGAGAACCTAGGTTCTCATGAGAACCTAGGTTTTCATGAGAACCAAGGTTTATGAAATCCCAAGAAACCAGGTTTCTCATGAGAACCTAGGTTCTCATTTGAAAACCTTGGTTTACGCTTGAGAACCTAGGTTCTCATGAGAAACTAGGCTTTTCATGAGAACCTAGGTTCTCATAGACACATAGAACTTAGGTTCTCATGAGAACCTAGGTTCTCATGAGAACCTAGGTTCTCATTCTGAGAACTTAAGTTCTTGTTTGGTATCCTAGGTTTTAACAAGAACCTAGGTTCTCATTTGAAAACCTAGGTTCTCATGAGAACCTTGGTTTTCATTTGAAAACCTAGTTTCTCATGAGAACCTAGGTTCTCATTCTGAGAACCTAGGTTCTCATTCTGAAAACCTAGGTTCTCATGAGAAACCTAGTTTCTTGGGATTATGCGTCGAACCGCTTGCCAAAGTCCTGCAAGAACAGAGATAACACAAACCACTACACTACCGCTATTGATACCTTGCCCGTCCATGACTATTTTTTTTTCTTTTTCGTAAACTCTTTAATAGCACTATTTCGGACGTCATTTGGTTTTCGGAAACTTTTTTCTTGGTTTTTATATTACAGCATATAGCAACTACCAAATGACTTAATAATATACCATTATTATTTCTTTATATAAACTTATTGGGTTGTTTACCGGTGCGGTGCTTGTTATTTATGTTTTACTGTCAGGCTATTAACGGCGACTAGAATAAATTTATACATATTGGTTGATTGTTTCAGGATTGCGTTTGCAATAATTATTATTTCTTTATCCCCTGTCGATTTCCTTCTTTCATTCAATATTTACAATGTCCTTACACAACAAAACATCCAAGGGGCAGTGTCAAAACCTGACCCCTTTACTAGGGGAGGCACGTTCAGGGTCGGATAGGCATCACCTATCTCACAACACCATGCCCTTTAAGTGCCTCCTCCAGTCAGCTGGAAGTGTAGCCCCCATCATGTCCCTTCTCACCATTTTTCAATTGGCCTCATGTTTGGCGAGGGTACTCCCCGGACTAGTTGAGCGGGCGGTGCCCCTGGCATCTGGCTGCGTGCTATTGCAGCTCAAGTCCGCTCAAGCGCTTGCCACCCTTCTTTCTAGGGGTACTTTTTATCTTGGCAAAGTCGCGGTCCGGGCCTTATCCCCGTCGAACATGAGGACGGTTCATGGTCATATAGCAGGGATCCCGGAAAGCCAGGACTTGATGGAACTTCAGACATCTCTTTCTTTCAAACCTGCGATCCATAATTCTGATATTCTCATCACTAATCTGGAAAGGGTTGAGCCTTATCGCCCTGCCCCACCTGGCTTTCCGAGACTGGTCAAAATCTCTCTCTTAGCGTCCATACCAGTCCCAAATAAAATCTTAGTCAAGGACACCAGTATAACCCTTGACATTCGTCCCTGCCCTGTCACACCTGCCCGTTGCTTCAATTGCCAGGGCTTTGGACATATAGCCAGCATGGGTAAATGCTCTAATATCACCTCTTGCTGCCGCTGCGCCGGCGCTACTTGCCAAAGAAGGTGCACAAACAAATTTCGTTTGTGCGCCAACTGTGGCGGCCAGCACTCCGCATCCTACCAGGGGTGCCCCTCCTATAAGAAGGCTATCCATATAGCCACCTATGCCAATTTTTATGTGGTCACCTGGTCCGAGGCGGAGAGCAGGCTACTTGCACCTGACACTGTGAGCCACAGCGTGGGCGCCCTAAACACCATCATCACAACCGGTTCCGCTTCTTCACCTAAACATGCCTCTCCCGGTTCTATCTCGCCCCAAGCCGGGAGGACATGCACCATAGTTGAGGGGCTAGTGGGTAAGAGTACCCCCCCTCGGCCTATTAATAGGGAATCTTCCCCAAAGGTTACTTCTGTGGAACCGGTACCCAATCTTACACCTGACTTACACACCACCCCCCCTGTATCGCCTATCCAGGGGGATTCACCCACACAGAGACGCCCTCCTGTGGCTACCAGGGGGTCCTCCCCGTCCGACACGTTGACCGACGGTGCTAGCGACACCACCTGTAGTGGTCCTACACTGTTGGACGACTCTATGTTTGATGTGACGGGGAGAGACTCTCTGGTGTCAGTGCACTCCAGTATATTGGAGAACCTTTCTATCTCTGGTGTCTGTGAAATAGAGGAGGAACCCCAAGTTAGTGTCCCCCCTAACCGTCCCAGAATGGTCAACTCCCAGACATCCCCAATGAGCTCCACTACCGACAACACCAGCAGACGTAACTCGTTTGCTGGGGACTCATTTATTAAAATCAAGGATCCGCCAGCAACAGGTCCCACATATAGGAAAATATATCTCAGCGAGCTGGCGGATCTGGTTGCTGAGATACTTAAGGACCAGAAAAGGCCTACTGGGAGTCGTGTTATATCCTACATATATAACAAAATTGACTCTCGATTCAAAATTGCAGAGAATCAATAACAAAGGTCATCCCCTCTGATAAAACCTTAACTAATAAAATCCATTCTGGAACTGGGGATCCTCCAATAGTAGAAGCAGATCCAGGATCCTCCCCCCCCCCCCCCCCCCAGCGGTACCCTCCCCGCTAAAAAGAAACATGTTCGGCTTGCCAGGACCCCCGCGAAACTCAAAGGGGCCTGTGCAGGCCACAAACTAGGAGTTAAATCTCCCCACCATTCATTAAATCAGATTAAACGCAAGTTAATTTCACACCACTATGGACAGTAGCCTGCACATCATTTCATTCAATGTTGGTGGTCTTTCAGCCAACAAATTTACAGAATTATAATATTTTATTGACTGCAATCCTAATACCCATATCTTATGTTTACAGGAAACCAAATTTTCAAATAGTTCTGTAAAACATATACCAGGGTATAACTGCGAATTTAAGAATTATGTTACTTTAAACCAAAATATTGCCGGTGGCCTTGCCATATATATTAAAAATACAATTAATTATGAACACCTGGGAGTGAACAACCAATTTAAATCTGATGGTAGCACTGCTATTGAGGCATTAGCAATTAAATTGGTTATTGACAAGAACCGGCCTCTTATCCTGGTCAATTTATATTCAAGAGGATGTGATCTTGAAACTCTGAACGGCCTCTTTAAGGAATTAAGGACCATTAAAGGACCCTTTGATGTAATATTCACAGGCGACTTTAATGCACATCACCCTGCTTGGGGTTCCATCAATTCAGATGCAGAAGGTCGGGCGGTAATAGAATGGTTGGACGAGCAAGATCTTATACTGCTCAATGACGGTTCTCCAACCAGACTTAACCCCACTGGTTTAAACTCCCACATTGACCTTACTGCTGTTAATGCCAGGATAGCAAGTGCGTCTGCATGGGCAACTGTTAAAGATACCATGGGATCTGATCACCTCCCACAACAGGTTACCCTGCTCAACTATATTACACAGGGAACTGAGGCCCAATGCTCAGGAGAGCAAAAGTTTTTATTGAAAAAAGCTAATTGGGCTCAGTTTAGGGACCTCTGCTCAGATCTCTCCCTTGCAGATGTTCACTCCCATGATCCAAATCTGTTTTGTATTAACTTAACCAGCAAGATACTGTCCATAGCGGAATGTAGCATACCGGTCTCCTCCGGCAAGGTTAAAGCCAGAAATAGGGTCCCGTGGTGGAATGAGGCATGCTCCAATGCGGTACAGGACCGTAAAAATGCTTAAAAAATTCTTTAAAAGAACCCCGCTGAGCATAATCTTCTTAATTATAGGTCCCTCAAAAATCAGGCAAAGCGGGTTATTTTGGATGCAAAAATTCAAAATTGGAAAGAATTCTGTGATTCAGCTATCATTAATAATAGGGATGGCAAAATTATTCGAATAATCGAATATTCGATTGAATGGTCAGCATTCTAATAATAAAAATGATATTCGCATATTCGCATTTTTTTCCAAACGTAATTTCACCAATATTTAATGACCTGCGAACCGCTTATTAAAAAGCAACCGAAATCACTTGGGAGTAACATGTTTGACGTGACGTTCTTCGTGTCAAACTGATAACGCGGCCCATATCAGTGTTGATTGCGCAATGCAATATACACGCTCTAAGAAAGGCCCCGACTGTTGTTTGCCAATGGGGTGTTAATTAACGGTTTCAATTGACTGGCGAATAATAGTTAAGTTTTGTGATCACAGTATGTACAGCCATTAAAATGTGTGAATTACTCAAATCGCGCAATGCAATAAACTTACTATAAGAAAGGGCCCGAACTGTTGTTTGACAATTAGGTACCAAATAAGGGCTTCAATTTACTTGCGAATAATAATTTAGTTTTTGTGATCACAGTTTGAACAGACATTTAAATATGTGTATTACTCAAAAGTAACAGATGATATAAATTAAACAAACATCAAGGAATCATAATTCAAATCTGAAAATGCCACCAGCTCCTTCTGCAGTATGGAATACTTTACACGGTCTGTGGATAAAAAGACCGCAACATGTTATGTGTGTAAACTTAGTTTTACATATGCGCGGTCTGCTACAAATCTGTGGAATCATTAAAAAATAAAATTCTATGACACGATGTTTTTCATTCTATTTGTGCTCGATCACAGTATCGGTCATAGTATTAGTCGACAGCGATACAATTATTCGATAGCAACGTTAATAAACAGCCTCGTATTTAGCAAACGGATATACATGTAACTTACAACCAATGGAAATTAACACATAACAAGGTAAAATCAATTCAGCCATTTTATGCGAATATTTGAATATTCGATTGAATGAATTTGCGAACATTCGAATACCGGTATTGGTATTCGATGCCATCCCTAATTAATAAGAAAAATACTAGGGTTTTTTGGCAAAAAATTCACAGAATTAAAGGAAATTCATTCACCCCTGTACCGCTACTTAAATACAAAGGCGAAATTGCCACTACCCCAAGAGAAAAGGCTCAATTTTTGGTACGACATTTCCAATCTGTCTCCAGTGACTCAAACCTTCCCGTTGAAACTCTGAATTATCAAAAGCGGTTTGAGCCTGAGCACCGAAATATTTTAAATGAGCCTGGGGATAACAGCACGCCTCTCAATTTACCATTCACTATTACAGAATTATTAAGTGCCATTAACAGCTTTAGCAACACCGCCACGGGGCCTGACAAAATAGCATATTTAATGTTTAAAAATATGCCAGCCATAACTCTGAAAATCTGGCTTAACCTATTCAATCAGGTGTATAGGACAGGCAGGATACCACCCGAGTGGAAGCAGGCCACAGTGATTCCATTTCCTAAACCCGGTAAAGACAAAAATGATCCAAACTCATATCGTCCAATAAGTCTAACATCACATGCAGGTAAATTATTAGAAATAATGGTCAAAAATAGATTAGAACACTTATTGGAATCAAATAATATACTAAACCCCTTCCAGTCTGGCTTTAGGAAGGGGCGATCTACTCTTGATCAGCTAGCTAGATTACAACATGATATTCTTTCTGCAAAAAATCAAGGGCAATCAGTATTAGCAATTTTTTTGGACCTTCAGGCCGCCTTTGATTTAACATGGACCTTTGGCATATTAAAAAAGCTAGCTGACTATGGAATCACTGGATACTGTTTCCACTACCTCAGAGCTTTCCTAGAGGGCCGTAAAATCCAGGTCAGGGTCGATGGGGAGATATCAGAGGTAGCCATAACTGACCGCGGAACCCCTCAGGGGTCCGTAATATCCCCAACTCTGTTCTCCCTCATCGTAAACGGTCTACCTGATGCCGTAAAAGACTCAGGAATGGTTATCTCCCAGTTTGCCGATGACTCAGGCACTTGGTTAAAGGGGTCTAACATGTTACGCCTGCAAAAGCGGGCTCAAGCAGGCTTAGACTCCATATGGAAATGGGCAATTGAATGGGGATTCAAAATTTCTCCAACAAAAACAGTAGGAGTACTATTTGGCGAACAAATTCAGCACTCTTTGGACTTAAATTTAGGCGGCACCAAAATTATCTTTGAAAAAGTGGTGAAATTTCTAGGTATGTACCTAGATAAACAGTTAACTTTTACTCACCACTTCAAATATTTGGCAGAAAGGTGCGAAAGGGACCTAAATTTAATGAGAATGTTAAGAGGCACAGGTTTCGGATCAGATAAAAATAGCCTCTTAACACTCTACAAGTCCCTTATACGTCCAAAGCTAGATTATGGAGCCCAAATCTATGCATGTGCAAAGCCAAACGCCCTAAAAATGGTTGATGCCATTCAACACAAGGCCCTAAGGATAGCTCTGAGAGCCCTAAACTGTACACCGGGTGCACTGCTAGAGGAGGAGGCCGGTGTGTTGCCTCTTGACTTGCGTAGAAAACAACAGTCCCTCAATTTCTGGGCCAGGGCTAAGTCTCGGCATGGTTCAAACCCTGTTAACAAACTTGTCGGGACTGGCACCTTCATCAAGGGGAAAATACTTAAGCGTAAGCATGTCGCCCTACCTTTTGGTGCGAGTATTAGGACCCTGGTTGAGGATGCCAGTCTGGACAAGGTACATGTAGCAGACCTGAGGCCCTCCAAGGCCCCCCCCTAGACGCTTGGACCCATTGATGTTGACCTATCACTCTCTAATAAAATAACGAAAACTGACTTGCCACAACTCATCAAGTCAGAAGCTCTCTCTCTTATAGATAATATGTATGCTGAGCATCTAAAAATCTACACTGACAGCTCCAAATGCCCTAACTCTGGTTTGGTAGCCAACTCTTTTGTAATTCCTTCAAAAAACATTAGTAAAACGCACAGGCTCAGCAACAATCTCTCTATTTTCACAGCAGAACTTTTGGCAATAAAATTCTCTCTGTGCTGGATATTGGTCAATAAACCTACTAAAACTGCTATTTTATCAGACTCAATGTCATCTCTTGAGTCCATAAAAAACAGAAATAGCAGATCTAGGCCTGATATTTTAGCTAGCATTTTGGAACTTCATCAACAGTGCCTAGATAAATCTTTAAAGGTCACATTAGTATGGTGTCCAGCACATGTCAACATCAGTGGGAATGAGCAGGCCGACAGTGGGGCCAAAGAGGGCCTCTTGAGGGGGGCCGTAGATGTTGGGGAACCCCTGGCACCTTCTGAGATCTACTCCCTGACAAAGAAATTTGTTTTGGGCGAGTGGAATCTCCGAACCGACAATTTGTCTTCCCGTCGACATACTTTTACCAGACCTGCGAAAACCCTCAGGCCGCCTGACAGATACTCAGCAAGCATTGTGCTTTACAGAGCCATCACGCGCCTGAGGATGGGAACCACCCTATTACCCAGTGGCGCAGGAAAGTATGTCCTCAGTATAGACCCTGCATGTCCTAGGTGCCAGGAACCTCTCACTGCGCCCCACATGCTGCTGCACTGTCCTAACCATAAGGCGCAGAGGGACCACCTCGAAGCTGCATTGCACTCCCATGGACTAGTTTTTAACCTTTCCAACGTGCTAGACCCCAAGGGAGCAGCTAGGGGCCCGGTCTTCTCTGCCCTCGCCAAATACTTACTAGATTGTCAAATTACTGACAAAATCTAGGTCATTGGGGGAGGGAGAGCAGCCAACACCCACCTAATTATTCAGTCTTGTGACTGTTTTCTTTTAAAATGTGTAATCTTTGCACACACCTGATGTAATCTAATAATTGTGTTGGATTTGTGTCGCTTTTACACAACCTTTATTTTAGCTTTTAATGGGTTTCTTGTTCTACCCCGCCCTTTCTAAATCAGGCCAATGGCATTGACCTGGTCTTCTTTATTTTAATACATTTTTTATGAGAGTATGACGTTAGTCCACCATTTACATTTTTCAGTTTTTTAATATAATCATATTTTATGGCATTTCTTACTACAAGAAAGGACGAGGCTGTCCAGTAACCTGGGATTGTTGGCTGCATTGCACCCCCTCTCTTCCTCTTTGACACCCCACCCTTTCCCCTTCAAACTCGAAGAACCATGTCGGACTGGAGTGCACGGTACAGGGCCTTATACCATGATAAACACCTATTTAGCCCAATCCAGGACAAAGTATTATCGACTTTGTTGAAACTGCTAATTTTGTACCTTGGAGTACATTAAATATTGTTATAAATGCTATTTTGTGTAGCAATTGCCTTATTTTTGTGAAAAACTGCTATTTTATATAGCAAATTGCCTTAATTTTTATCTCAATATTGCTATTCCTACACCATAGCAACCATTTTACTCTGTATTGCATTAATTCATGGTAAAATTGCTACTTTTATAGCAAATATCCTTATTTTTATATTAAATTGCTATTTTATATAGCAAATTGCCTCGGTTTTTTCTGTTTAATTGTCATTTTGCATACAATACAAGGTACTTTAGTATTATTTCCTCCATTGTTATCACCAATATATAAATAATATTGGTTGGATTAGAGCTTTTTGGGTTTATCTTAATGCATCTAGGTCATATTTGGTCTTTTTACCATTTTACATCTTACCATTATCAATTTTCCTTCAATAGTATACAAACTATTTTTTATTTACCGTGCACTCCCTCTGGTCCAGGGGAAACAACCATTGTAGACTCCATCACCACAATTACCTCCCTTAGTACAACTGAGTGACACCACCTCTGCTGGCTCTTCTTTTCCCCCACTCACATGGGCCTACACTTCCAAAAATCTCTCCTTCTTTCAACCCTCCAGGGTGGCAACATGTATTTTAAATATATAAATGCATATAGTTCTGTACATATTGTAAATAATGTACCTTTTGTACAAATTTAACTGTTTTTGTCTCATTTTTAACTGTAAAGCACATTGTCTTACCTTTAATTTTTATGTGGCCCTATGAAGGTGACCGTTTGGAGACACGTAAGTTATTGCCCTTAACATATAAGGGTTTTTTACTAAACCCACTTTTAAATATTGTTTTAATGCCACTCTGGGGGGACCTCTCTTCTCCATAGCCCAATCCTCCTTAAGTTCCATACAGACAGGGTCTTATGTTGGAGCATTACGGCTATATTCCCTGTCTACAAGTGTTTAACATTGAGCCACATACATAAACTTGTACTCATGACTTTTTGAACAACTCAATACTCAATTGCAACATTAATATATAATTGAGAGTTATACTCCCTATGTGTTATCATATATTGTCTTTTTTCCTTTCCTTTTCATATAATTGCATGTACACATGCAACTTCACTTTACATTTGAGAGCTGTTAAATCAGGCTCTGGCATCCCTATTAATTAATGTTAATAGATATAAACATATCTCTCCAACAATTAGATCTTGTTGTGTGGCATTTAGTTTAAACTTTAAATATACACATAAAAATGGTACTTGACTTTGTATGTAAATATATTGTGGCAATGTTCAACAACTTTGTGATCTGGAAAACCCTCAAGTATTATTATTTTGTTACTCAAACATATTACACATCTGTGTATCCCTTTTTCTATAAGAGTTATATTAAAATAATCCTATTTGGATTCTAACATTTAAAACACAGATCACAAAGTCTAAAGACTCCAACAAACCCATTGCAGTATATACTGAACAGTGGGTCTGGTAATGATGATGCCACATACAACAGTATGTGTGTTTTCACCATCTTTACTTATAAAAATTGGGCTATTCTTTCTCTCTCTCCTCCTTAAAAAAAAAACAAAAACAAAACAAACAATAACATACAATAACAACATCATATTGATGATAATAATTAATAATAAGTACAGTAACATAACATAGACATAGTAATCTATAACTATAAAACAGTTCTTTTGGATTAATTCATCCTTTTCTTTTATTTATATTTTTTGCATATAAACTATTATTGTTTACTTTTTGTTAAAGTACAATGTCAGCCGTGGGAAAAATCTATTTATAAACGGATTGACCTACTTGCAATCCTTAATAAGAAATTTCGGCCAATCAGCGCCATCGTTTTAAAAGTGCATCAACCAATAAAAACGCCGCTTTTTAACAGCGTTAGGCCCATCCATTGTACAGTACTGCGTCTTTTTAACGCTTCTTATAGAGGTTAGATATTTTTAATTCAAAAGATTTTTATTAAGGCACCGCACCAACACTGCAAAGTTTTCTATTTATATCAATGGTACAGCCCAGTAAAATCGGGCTGTCCATTTTATGGCCGTTTTCGACCGTTTTATGCAGAGTTTTATGTTAAGCAGTGTGCTCGGGCAATGGTTTATAACCAAAGTCCCGAGGGTAAACATTCCCATTAGTCAGTGACCTCTACTGTCTACACAAGCAAATTGTTGACGGACGCACACACGCACGCACGCACATACGGACGCCGGACAGCACACGATCACATAAGCTCACCATGTCACTTCGTGAGCGTGAGCTAAAAACATTGAGCAAAATACTATATATTTGCACTGTGTCAATGTTCTGTTATGGAATAAATTCTTTGAAGGCTGAGAATGATACCAAGTTTCATGAAGATCGGACAATAAATGTGGCCTCATGAGTGTTAACAAGGTTTTACAATAGCCATATATGTATAGCCATTTCCAGAAAAATGCTCTGCCCCCTGGCTGCAATGTTATTCAAGCAACAGGCACCATTTTCAAACTCATCTAAGATATCATTGGGACAAATCTTCTGACCAAGTTTCATGATGAATGGACAATAAACGTGGCCTCTAGTGTTAACAAGGTTTTACTATAGCCATATAAGGAAAAATGCCCGGCCCCCCCTGGCAGCCATGTTTTTCAAGAAACTGAAACAGTTTTCAAACTCGTCCAAGATATAATTGAGAAAAATCTTCTGACTAAGTTTCATGATGATCAGACAATATATGAGGCCTTTAGAGTGTAAACAAGACAAATATTGACGCCACATCACTGACAAAAGGCAATCACCAAAGCTCACCATGAGAACATTGTGCTCAGGTGAGCTAAAATGTTAAACATTTTTGCTTTGGTGTTTGAATACTGCTGTGATTTCAGTACTCTATCAGTATATCGGTATGTAATAATTATAATAAACAATGTGCAACCATAGCTTACTGACATATAACCTAAATTTCTTCTTACAGGTGCAATTGTATATCACTGTTTACATTGTATACTGTTTTTTCATATGTAACAAAACCTTCTATAATGGTTATCTCTTAACAGTTACTTAGAAAATGTCATCATATAATTTTATGTTATAACCTTATGTCTTTGGAAATAAAGACTACATATTTTAAGTAGGGGATCATTCTTCTGTATCTTTTCTCTTAAGTACAGCCAATAACAATGCTTCCTAATCAACAACAAAAAACAGATTATGTTTTGATACAGCTTTAATTGGCTACCTTTTGCATTCTTGTAGTTTACTTCAGCATCTGTTTCATCACTAAACCAGTCCGCCAATGTTCCAGTACTACTCTCTGCACCTTCAAGGCCACCTATTGCTCCAGAAGCTGCATGCTGTAGCTCCCTGCTCCAGGACACCTGCCACAAGCCATGACGGGGAAGAACACTCAGCTGGGCTATGGTTACATCAGCAATCTCAAAAACATACAAGGAAAGTTTAACACCCTAAATCATACTATTCATCAGCAGGTTTTTGCTACAGGCGACTAATTATCTGTCAAATATGAAAATGAGGTCGCCGTGGTGTAATGGATATGGTGTCTGCCTAGCGACCGGGAGGTCATGGGTTCAATCCCCACTATGGGAGGGTTTTTAAGATCTCCCCCATAGACACAAAGTACTGGTTCTAGGCCCAGGAAACAGACTCGATAGCGTTTCAATAAGCCTGAAGCTTTCGATGCAATCGAGCTAAAATAAATAGGTTAAATTTACCCTTAATATGAAAAAAGTCTTAAAATTCAGACAGCCAATGTTCTATATTCAATTGTTCACCACTGTTGCTAAACTAAATGGTATATTATCACCTTATCAAAATCAACTGACCCTTATCAAAGCTCAAATTTAACATAAATTTCTTGTAAGAAATGCTCTGCCTACAAAACATTTAACCTAAATGTTATCACTGGGTATTTCTAATTAAGCCTCACTTTGAATAAATGGGGAATTAATGCATGTGTAAAGTGTCGACCCAGATTAGCCTATGCACTCTCTAAAGGCTTATCAGGGAAGACACTTTCTAAGTAGACTTAAGGTAATACAGCACAGTACCTTCTTTTTAAAAATCCTGATATACGACACTCTGGTCTTCCTGCTGCCATGTCCATCTAAAATCGCTACCTTGTGACCCTTTCCAATACAGAAAGAAACAAATATGTTAACAAAATTGCAAGACTTAATTCAACATAGTATTGTCATTTTTCACATCTTTGAATTAACACTATAGTTCATGGATGGATTAATTAGCTTTTACAACGGGTATAAGTAAATCTGCAAATTCACCTTTTTCAACAAGGCAATCACATGCCAGACAATGTCTCTGAGTCCATACGCAGGATTGGTTGCATACAGCTTTGCTGGATAAACAGCCATATGGGTATTTATGAGCTCTTTTGTGTAGATTATAGTCTGGCCCTGTAATTATGAGACATTGTTCAATGGTGACAGAACTGCCCAGTTACTTATACACACTAGTTTAAGTAACATTAATACTTAAAATCTACGAATGTTTCGCAAAATATTTTGTAAAATAAAATTAACCCATGAAAAATCAGTGTTCCTTAATGCAATAGCCAAAATTTCAAGGCTAGATGTGATATGGTAAAATAAATTTAAACAGATACAAAAAGCTCGCTTTTATTTGTTGTGCGACAATAATATTCCATGTAAATATCTCCCCATTATATCCAAACATTTTCAAGCAAAAGCGAGACTGACTTCGGGCAGCATCGGAAGAATGATGTATTCATGAGAACAACGTTGTGCTTCCAAAGCCTATCTCACGTTTGCTCGTAAATGTTGGGATATTGTTGTCAGAAATTCACATGGAATATATTGTGACAATAAAATAAAAACCAGCGTTTTTTACCGCTTTAAATATATATTTCCAGATTAATCTAGCATTGAAATTTTGGATAAGTAACATTGATTTTTTATGTGAACTTTATTTTTGAAATATACTAAATATATGTTGATTTTGAGTGCTTATGGGCTTTTAATTGTTTACACTAACCCCACCTACACAAATAGTCTGTTCCGACCATTAACATTTATTTCTAGTATTCAAAGTTGAGTTTTCAGTAATTTTTTTAAATTGATCATTTTAAGTAAGTTAACTATAGAGTATTCAAATACTTTTGATACATTTGATAACATTTGCTTGGGTATCTTTATAGGGACTTGTTCACAGACTTTCAAATTGTATTATTATACTTAAATTTCCTAGATTGTAACATTGGATTTATTAAGCTGCGGTATGATGACAAAAACATTTAAACAAGAGGGCCTTGTTGTCCAAAGTGCTCACCTTAGTTCAAGGTACACCAACTATAAACATAGACAGGATGACCTACTTTTTTACTAGTATGACTACACTTAACTCATATAACAAGGGACAAAATTGTCACAAAACCAGGTTTTCATTGTGAAAAAAAATCTGATAAAGGGAGACAACTCAAACTGAACTTTTGAAATGAACAAACAAAATTAACCCCCTTTGTAAGTTTGTTTTAAAATAAATCTATTTTTAGTCGTGGCGACCTTGACATTGGAGATATTGACGTGATT